>NC_047087.1:231634050-231733902 GCF_902459505.1 Geotrypetes seraphini
TTAAAGCACCTGTATGCTCTCAATATAAGATTCCCAGAGATCATTTGAGAATAGCTTGACTGTAAGTTTTGGATAATACGCTGCATAAATGCAGACCAGCGCTGAATAAAAGAACAAAATACAACAAAAATATATTGTAACACCCTCAACAAGGACACAGACAACATCCATCATTTAGTAGCATAGAGGCTGATGAATTTCAGCTGTGATTATTAGAGGGCAGGAACAGAACTTTCTTATTAGTGTCTAGCATTTTTTTCTATATTTTCTCTTTTGCCCTTCATATTAACTTGCATTGTCACAGTTCTGTTCTTTGCAGACATCAACATTAATTTTCAAGCTCTGGAGGTGGACCAGAGGAGTATCACATAGCACCCCACTGCTAGTGGCCTCTACAGTAAGGAATCTAGTAAAATATTCACTAACTGATACATCAACAGAGTTCAGAGCGAAAATGTGGAGTGTAACTGACAGTTGCTTAGTGTGGGTGCTGTTGTGAGTGCTGTCCATATTCACACCAAAATATGAGGGTTCTTCAAAAGGTTTCCGCACTTTATGCCCTCTTAGAAACCCTCCCCGATGACTTATAAAGAATAGTTACATCTGACTCACTACTGAAATAAGACCCAACTCAAATGTTAGATTCTTCTAGGACAAGCAGGATGAGTCAGCCACATATGGGTGATGTCCCAACAGCTCCCAATTTGTGGATAAGCTCTCCAATAGCTCAGATAGATTTTTTTTTTTCCTTTCTGAGTGTGTGCAGTGCCCGGGTCCCCACTGGGCATGCCCGAGCACTACCCATTTCCCCCTGCTTCCCCCTAATCCCCAGTCTTTAGTCTCCGCCCATTCCCATCGGTCGGACTTTCTACAGCTCTCCATTACAACTTTTCAACTTACCACTTTGAAGATGCCAGAAACATCAAAGAAATGTCCGGGATGCAGAAAAAGGATGCGTACTCTGGATCCTCATGAACTGTGCGTCTGCTGCTTGGTTGCTTGAAATGTACGCGCATGTCTCCGTGACCACGCAAGCTGAGGAAGAGGGCATTGAGAGACTTCTTGAAGAGAAGTGAGGCCGAGAATCTATAGAAACTGTTCTACTATTGACCTATCTTTATTTGAAGTCCTCACTCCACCTGACTTATCACTAACTCATACTGTGTCTTATTCTTATTTGTAGTCCTTACTCCATCTATCGTATTGATAACATATATAATATTGTAACCTTTTCTGGGCTCTTTTGGGAGAATAGGTTAAAAATTGAATAAATAAATCAATAATATTTTCAAGGGACATGGTTGGGGCAAAGAAGTGGTTAGAGGGGGTGTCGTAGAAAGTCATGTGACTAGTCAGTCAGGCAAGCCAGATCACCTTGCAGGTAGTGATGTAATTTGCTCTTGAGCTATTTAATAAATAGTGTTTAAAAAAATAAAAGTGCAGAAACTTTTTGAAGATCTCAGTATGTTGCATCTTTTGGGCATGAATGATATGCTTCCTCATTCTAGCAATAAATTCATTTTGGATATCTTTTTTTGTTTGTTTGCTTGTTTGTGTGAGTGTCTGATGCAGTTGTTGCATTTATCCTCTTTTAAAGAAGAAACTGGAGTTCCTTTCTGTCTTTTAATTTAGTCTGTGCCTTTTGACCTTTTGGAAAGGCAGTATAGCAAGTTTATTATTATTTTTTTTTTCAAATAATAATCAGCAAGTTATTTTTTTAATTCACATCAGCTGTTCATGCATTATAGGCTCAAATGTTTCAAATTGAGTATTTGGGGGAGAAAAGAGAAAAGGGAAGAGAATCAAAAGGTGTAGAAACATACGGAAGGAAAAAAGATTGAAGTAATGAAGGGCTCAGAAAAAGAAAGAGACAAAAACTGAAACAGGGAAAAAAAAGGACACCAGAGAGAATATTTTAAAAAAGGAATGCCACCAGAAAATAAGAACAGATAGATATGCATACTAACCCCCTGCTCCTCATTTCCCCCTCTTTTACAAAACCACACAATAGATTTTTAGCGCTAGCTGGTGTGCAAAATGCTTTGCTTTGCGCTGCTCCGCTGCTCATAGGAACTCTATGACCGTCAGAGCAGCGCAGAGCATTCAGTGCGCCAGCCAGCGCTAAAAACATTCTACATGGTTTTGTAAAAGGAGGTTTTATGAGGTACAATCTTACACATAAATTTATGTGCCTTGTGCTTAAATTTGTGTTTATAGGTTAAAAAATATGTCCTTAATTATACCATAATTGATTCTCACAACTAGCAATGTGTTAATTGCAATTAACTGGTATTACTCTAAAATGCATTAATTAGCACTTACATGTATAATGACACTTTTCTATAATGTTGGTGCACAATTTCTATCATGTACAATAGCAAAGGGGGAGTGGATATGAGAGGGGCAGAGCAGGGACGTGGCTAACACCCTTAACATTAACCTTATATAATACACTTATGTTCAACAGCTGCTGCTTTTAGGTGCAAGCATTTACGCCCACTATTGACGTGGTATAAATGATCAAACCTAAATGTTGGCGCATGATTGTTGCTGCATTGAGGCAGAAGGGTTGGTAACGCTTCTTCTCACATGTGCTTCAGAAATGAAGTTTATAGCTGTCAGGGATTGAGGGTCCTTTTAAGATTCTTGTTGTGGGATGGGGCTTCAGTGCACCCACTCAGCTGCCCCTCACTATCTCTCTTTGCTTATCTTCCCCTATGATCTGCTCCTGTGAGCTCCGCTCAGCTAGCAAGTCCCTCCTTTCTGTGCCCTTCTCTTCAACTGCCAACTCCAGACTCCATCCCTTCTACCTTGCTGCGCCATATGCTTGGAACAAGCTGCCCGAATCCCTATGGCATACTCCGATTCTGATAGTGTTCAAGGCCCAGTTAAAAGCCCACCTCTTTGAGAGTGCTTTCAACTCCTAACTCCTTTCACCTTGGGTTCTGCATCCCCCAACCCTATATGTCAGGGGTGTCAAAGTCCCTCCTCGAGGGCCGCAATCCAGTCGGGTTTTCAGGATTTCCCCAATGAATATGCATGCGATCTATTAGCATACAATGAAAGCAGTGCATGCAAATAGATCTCATGCATATTCATTGGGGAAATCCTGAAAACCCAATTGGATTGCGGCCCTGAAGGAGGGACTTTGACACCCCTGCTATATGTCATGTCTGTCCAAGTTAGACTGTAAGCTCTTCCGAGAAGGGACTGTCTATAAATGGCAGAATGTACAGCGATACATATGCCTTTCAGCGCTATATAAGTGATAATAAGTAGTAGCATTAGTAGTATATTGGTAGTGGGATGAGTGGGCATCTTTTAGTGTGGGCCTAAGAAATTGAGTGGGCTGAGGGGGAAACTTTGGAGTGTTGGAGATTTTGGTGGGAGTGGATCTGATGATGGAGGCAGGGAAGGTGAAAGGGTAAAAATACATGCTTTCAGAGCATTTTACTCTATCCTTTATGGTAGTCTTTTCTAGTGGTAAAGAATAAATAGCAAAAGTTCAAAAACCTGATCACTCTCTATAGAAAATTATTGCATTTGATGTGTTGAATCATCTTAACATGGTTTTCATTCCAAAGGTTTTCACCAGGTAAGGTGATTTTCTGATGTGAAGTAATGTGGCACGCACTCTACTCGACTGCTGGATCTTCATTTGCTACTGAACTTGTATGGTAGGAGTGCACAGATTCAGTTCTCAAGAGCCATAAAAACGTCAGGTTTTCAGGATAGCCCTAATGAAGATACGTGAGATAGATCTGCATGTCTACAACCTTTACTGTACAGAAATCTCTCTCATGCTTAATTACTAGGGCTATTCTGAAAATCTAACGTTGTGAGCTAAGCTTACCCATCCTTATGAAGTACTTAACCTGATATTAAACTGATAATAATTTGATTAGGTTTATAATAAAACAGTGAACATTTGGAAAGTAGTCAATGGCCTATCTAGAGAAAATGGGGTTCCCATTTGGAGCATTAATAAATAAGAAATACTTATTTATTTTAAAAATTTTTCCCCGCTTATCACATACATATTCAGGACATGCTCAAACCTATTATAATATATGCATCCTATCCTATTCTTCCAGTATAATCACTAAAACTAGCATAATGCTAATAGAAATGTTCATTCTGTATGAACTATAAAATACAGTACTCTTGGGCCCGACACTACACTGAGCCCCGACGTTAGGGCACCGCCCCCGCAACCCCAGACGACCAGCTCTCCCAGGGGCGGGGAAACCCCGGATTCACTGGTTTTCTCCTCTCCAGAGGCAAGGGAAGATTTACTGGAGAGTTTGGAGACTGGGGCCCACTTTTCTAGGGCCCCTATGGAGGTACCTGGGAGAATATCATCTCAACATGAGGGGGAAGGGCTGAAGACACCCCCCGAAGGACTTCAGAACGGTGAGCACTCTACACCTACACAAACCTCAATTGAATTGATTAAACCTGCAGAAGTGACTTTAGACTCTATCTGGGACTTATTGGCTGGTTTTGTTAAAAAAATTACTCCTACACTTCAACAAATTGAAGGGAAAATTAAGGAACATGATAAAGAATTGAAGGATTTAAGAAAAGAAACGAATATTTCTAATTTATCTGTTCTAAAAATGGAAAAAGAAATTGTATCATTGAAACAAGTTCAAGAGGCCTTAGTTAAAGATAATATTAACCTAAGGAAGAAGACTGAAATGCTTGAGAACAATTCACGCAGTAATAACTTAAGGTTAATTAACTTTCCAAGACTTGAGTTAGTAACACCTAGAGAAATGCTTAAGAGATATCTAGTAGAGAACTTAGAGATACCTGAAGATTCATTACCACCATTTTCACGGGTTTATTATTTGCCTGATAAAGAACAAAATCAACAACTAAAAGAAAAACCTTCAGATCAAGAACTTCCAAATATATCACAGATCTTAGAAACATCTGAGAAGGATCTAGCATCACCAGCCACCATGATTATTACTTTAGCTTTGCCAATTGATAAAACATGGTTGTTAAAACTTTTCTTTAAAAATAGACAAAAAAGCTTTCTTGGTTATAAAATACAAATGTTCCCAGATTTGGCACGGGAGACGCAAAGGCGTCGCCGTGAATTTCTTCTTTTGAAACCTGGGGTTTTATCTTTGGGAGCAACCTTTTATTTGAGACATCCGTGTAAATGTATTGTATATCACCGTACTCTTAAATATGTGTTTTTTGAACCATCACAATTGACAAACTTTGTGGCTAAGTCTCGCCTGAATGTTAACAATCTTTGAGCCCTATATTTAGGATATTGTGACCTCATCTCAGTGCTATAGTTCTCAGCTTCTTTTACAATTTTCTTTTTAGATAATTTCGCCAATTTTCAATAATTCTTGGATCCTAATTGTGGACTTGAGCATAAATAGTATATTTGTTTAATTTAAGATTTATATTGCTTTGTATTTGATATCTATCCTATTCTTGCTTTCTGTACAAGTGTAATACTTGAAATTTAAGTTGAAAATAATAAATAAATAATAATATAAATAAAATACAGTACTCTTCAGAGTTAATAAAAAGCTTTAACAAATAAAAAAAGTTTTCAACTGCTTCTTAAATGAGAATTTCTCTCTACATAATCTTAAAACCCTGTCAATTTTATTCTTTATAGATTGCTACTATTAAAATATTTTAGACTTCTTTTTTAAATGTGATAACTATTTTCCTTATGCGAGTGATATTTTTAATAAGAAACTAGCATTGATCAAAAAGGCAACAGAGTCATACAGACCACACAGATACCAGCTTCCACTAATCTCTGTTTTTGTATCTTTATTTTTATCAATTGAACAGTGCCAGATGTAACATGAACATGGTAAAAAGTTCTTAGTAACAGCTGCCAAAGTAAAAATAAAAATAAAAGATCTTCAGCATAGCATCACATAGTTAACATAAGAATTTAATTATAAAAGACTAATACAGCATTCAGCATTACATAATAAAAACAAACAAAATGATTATTTAATTCAGTCCAGCTGAATATATTACATAAAACACAAATTATGTAACGTAAGACCCTTGCACCATATTTTATTCTTTTCCTTTCATTATTAGGAGCAGAGTGCAGCAGATCAGCAGCAAACTCTTTGAAACAGGACTCATGCACTGAATGACATGGGGACAAATTTTTTCCCGTCCCCGCGGGAACTCATTTTCCTGTCCCTGCCCCATTCCTGCATGCTCTGTCCTCATCTACACAAGCCTCAGACATTTTAAAATCATAAGTGTTCGAGGTGTGTGTGGTTAAGGCAGAGCTTACAGGAATGGGACAGGGACAGCAACAAAGCTCGTGGGGACGGGACGGAGAAACTGAGCTCCTGCCGGGATGGCAAAAAAATATGTCCCCGTGTCATTTTCTACACTGGAAGTCTTCTTCTGCTCTATACCTTGCAGAGAGTTTGGGAAACAATACCACAATTCTACTAAATTATTTTGTTTCATTTCATGCTGATAAATATGGTGAAAGAAATGTTTTGGCAGCAAAGAGTGCAGACAACTTGTTGTTTGCATAGCGCATATCTGTCTTGTTCTGTTTCCTAGTTTCTCACTTTGTCTGATGTGTTGACGGCACCTGTGCTGCATTATTTATTTCATACAGGATGTTATACATCATACTGGGTGCTAATTGCTGTTTACAGGGAGAATACTGTTAAGAAGTATTTAACCTCAAAAATTTACAGCAATTAGCAGTCATCACCCAGAACAACTGGCAAGCACTACAATAGGTAATGTAGCATTCTGGCTATGTTAAATTATGAAACAGATTCAAGCATAGGAAAGATCTTAAGAGGTAGGCCATTCATCAGCAAAGGAGATATATTTTAAGAGACAGACAGACTAGGTAATTTTCCACAGATACCTAGGGTGCAATTTTCAAGCTGTACACATTGCGACATAGACCAAATGCACTTTTTATCCATGGGCATTGCACACATACCCTTTCATTTTGAAACTTGCCATGAGTACACAGTCAGTTTTCAGCATGGGGTGTATGTCAGTTACACTTGCAAATGCTGATTACTGCCAATTAGTACTCGTTATAGACAATTAATGATTCTTATCTCCAATTAAACACCAATTAGCTAATTAAGTTATATACATAGGCCTGGTGAAATGAGGTGTATATCCTGTCACTAGGCAGCGGAAAGAAGACTCAGGATGATAAGGAGCTCATTTGCATATGGATGCTGCAAAAACACCTGGGAGCTCTCTACTCAACCTGAGTGGAAAGGGGATTTGAAAACAAGACCTCCAGAACAAAGAATCTGGAAAAAAAGAGTTCCTTCTGGAGGGGAGGAATGCTTGTGAAAGCCTGATCTTCATTATGCCTAACCTTGACCAGCCCATGCTTGGTGGAGCATGGAGTAACCTCAGGGAGAGACTGAGTGACCAGTGACAGGAGGGTCCAAGGGGGACTGGTGCACCAGAAGTATCCAGGTTGTTGGTGACTTGTGAGTGCCTGGCAGAGAGATCAGTGGCAACCAGCAGACCTAAAGGGAAACAGCCAGACCTAGAGACCCTTGACTGATGGTAACTAGTGATTGACCAGTGGAGGGACTAGTGGTGACCAGTGGAGAGACTGGTAATGGTATTAGAGCAGCCAGAAATCCTGTGAGGATTGAAGAGGACCCAGTGATAACCAGAGGGATTGGTGGAGACTGGAGTGATATTTCGTGGCCACATTGACTACGGAAGTGTTTGGAGAAGCCTGATCATATTTTTAGAAAGGCCTAGAGCAGTGATGTGTGTAGAAGAACCTGGTGGTTGAAAGAAAATAAGACCAGAGGAGCCTAGTGGTGATGGGAGGTGACCACTTGGCCTCTCACAAATTGTGGCAGTAGTGGGGTTCCAAAACTGCCTGAGGAATCCAGGAAGAAGAACAGATAACCCCAGGTGAGGATGCAAGTGGGTGGCTGTAGGAGGAGGTAGAGGCCACAGCAGGAATTAGAAAACTCTGGGAGAAAGTAACCACTAACTCAGAGATGCCTGAGGGAAGAGCTCTCAGTACAAGTGTGGGGGGGTTAGGTTTTTTTAAAAAAGGGGATAAGATTAGCTTAACTTCGTCAAGGACTTAGTTGTATGTAATTGTGTCATATGCTATTATGTATGTTCTACTGTTATCCGCTTAGAATTGCAGGATATGCGGGCTATAAATTTTTAAATACACAAAATGAAGATTTTAGTTAGTGCTGGACAAGCAGGATTTTATTTTCTGTGAGCTTAAACTACAAACTCCTGACAAGTAGGTAGAACCCTGAAAGAGTGGACACCAAACCTACCCTCTCCAGACAAGGAACCAGTTGATTTAGAATGTTGTCCACATAGGCCTGGTTTTGAGGTGGGAATGAATTTGATGGGGTATATATCCTGTCACCGGACAGCAGAGGAAAGACTCAGCATCAGAAGAAGGTCATTTGCATGTCCATGCTGCAAAGACACTCGAGTGCTTTCTACTCATCCTGAGTGGAAAAGAGATTTGAAAACAAGACCTCCAGAACAAAGAACCTGGAAAAGAGCTTCTTTTGGAATGAAAGCCTAACTTTCAGTAAGCCTAACCTTGACTGGCCCCATGCCTGATAAAACTTGGGGTGACCAGAGAGTATTCAAGCTTGATGACCATCCATGACCAGTGGAGTGACTAAGTGACCAGGAAAATCCTCAGAGATAGACTGTATGACTAATAAAGTCCTCAGGGAGTGACCAGTAACAGGAGGGTCCACAGGGGACCAGTGTACTGTTGGTATCCAGGCTGTTGGTGACTGTCAAGTGATTGGCGGAGGGACAGGAGGATCTGGTGGCAATCAGCAGAGAGATTGGTAATGGTACCAGAAGCAGCCAGAACTAGAGACCCTTGACTGATGGTGACTGGTGAGCGACTGGCAGAGGAACCGGTGGCAACCAGCAGAGAAACTGGTAATGGTACCGAAACAGCCAGAAGATCCAGAAGTCCCATGGTGGTTGAAGTGATGACCCGGTGATGACCCGAGAGACTGGTGGAGACTGGAGCGATCTTTGGTGGCCACATTGTTCAGAGGAGCCTGGCGATGTTTTCAGAAGAACCTAGAGTAGAGAAGTGTGTAGAAGAACCTGGTGGTGGAAGAAAAATAAGACCAGAGGAGCCTGGTGGTGATGATAAAGCGACGGGAGGTGACCGCTCGGTCCATCACACCCAGATTCTGTTAAAGGTGCCTCTGTCCAGTGCTAGCTGCATGTCAATTACACTTAGGTGCTGTTACCAGAATCATGGCTACCAGCGCCTAAAAAAACCTTAGGCACTGGTAATGTAAGGCCAGGGTTTTAAAGACCTATATTATCATGCTTAAGTTTTTTGAGAATCATGCCTAGCAATGCCTAAGGTCATCTCTGCCCCTAACTATGCCTACTTTGACCTTAGGCACCAGTAACAGCCATACCTTAGGTGTGATTCAAGACCTACCCCATGAGGTGCCTAGTGGCACCTATTTTCTTTTATAATGGGTTTTTAATTGGTTTTAAACAATGCAGTCAATTACCATGCTGATTAAAGCCAATTAATACAATTAAGTTAGGCACCATTATGCAAAATCAAGGTATCTACCGGTGCCTTTATGGCGTCTGTTATAGAATATGGCCTATACTGACTCTGTTTTATAACTGGGTGACCATTGCATGCCTTAGACACCATTTATAGAATTTGGGGGTTAATATCCGGTTACTGTATTGTTTATAAGCTGCCTCCGAGTTCAGTTTGTTTTCTAATTAGTAGACTATTTTCCTGAAAAAGAAATGTCAAATTAAATAAAATAATATTGAGTTTTGTCCTTAGAAAATTGACTTGCATTAATGGAAGACATTTGGTTCAGGATTTTGATTTATTTTCTGTTTAAAGACAAACATTAGTCTGTGAGATAAAGATAATGGAAAACAGAGAGAAAATTAATGAAAAATACCTGTGTGAGCATTCCCATTAATTATATAACTAACATCAGAAAAGTAATGGGTTGATATTCAAAAAAAATGCTGAACTCCTAAATTTAGACCTCTAAATTATATCTTAAATTCCATCCTCCCCCACCACACACTCCAATTTTCAGCCAGGCTCAGGAGTTTTCAGTTGAAAAGTCATCTAAATTTAGAGCCCTAAAAATTAAGGTCTTAAATTTAGCTCTGCTATTCATTTTTCTCAGTATAGGAGATTAATTTAGGTGCCTTGTGTTGAAAATTAATGTAAGATCCAAATTTTATTTCCCCACCCTAATTTGACCCCTGTTGTTACCCCTTTATAGGCTTCTAAATTTAGGGGCCCAGTATAACTAGGAGCATAAAGTTTTGGAAGTTGCCCCTAGTAAATTTTCAAAGAGGCCAATTTAGGGGCCTAATTCTCAGGGCAGGCCGAGTAGCGCACGCTAAATGCTGAGCCACCCATATGAATAGAATAGGTAGTCTGGCATTTTGCATGCTCTGCTTGGCAGTGCACATTTGTAAAAGGACATGAAGGTTAGGAACTCAAACCTTTTGAATATTGAGCCCATTGGGGTTTATTCTATAAATGGCATCGCTCTGCAAGTTCGTCAAGCACTAGGTGTCCTTTATAGAATCATGTCTAGCAGCAACTGGGTGTGCTTAGGCATCCTTGTGGTAGGAGCTGATGTATTAGGCCAGAGTTTTCCTGGCCTAATTTACTGGAGTCTAACTCGCAGCCTAGCAATGCCTGTTTACCACCCCTAACCACGCCTACTTTTGAGGTAGGAATTGTTAGACAGCAGAGGGCACCTCAACTTAGGCGTTGCTAAGTGCCGCATGGATGTCTGTGAGCAACTTTAATTATAAATAAAAAAATTTGTATTTTAAATGTTTTTTAATGGCATGGTCAACTGCCAAGCCATTTAACCAATTAACAACCAACTGAGTTACGCATGAATTTTCATTATACATCACTAGGCAACTGCGCTGTTTATAGAATCAGCCCCTCTGTGTTAAAAAAATGCGCTTATCTGTCTTCTTTAGGCTTGGCAACCCCCATGGTGGAAAATGGCTACAAGGCACTTTTTCGTTGGTATTGCACACCCATCCTGCTTTCACGCATGGGACGGGGAGGAGGACTCTGTTGGAGGGGGGTGTGGGCTGGTAGGCACATATCTCCACATGTGGTGGGAGTGTCCTAGGGTGCAGGGTTTTTGGATTCCAACTTTTCAGATGTTATCTAAGATTCTGGGGAAAGCGATTCGGGCTTCCTGGGAGGCAGTGCTTCTTCTTAGGTATGATTTCAATTTGGAAGAGGGGGACTTGAGCTTTTGTAAGCCGTTCTTTACAGCTGCAAGACTTGTGGTGGCTGCGACACAACCTGATTGGCATGGGATAGAAGATAAGTTACACCACTGGTATACTATGTATAGACTTACCGCTATTAAGCACGCTGCACTGTCTAAATTTAACCGAATCTGGAGACAATTTGAATCTTGAGCACATCATTAATGTACATAACATAAGAACATAAGCAATGCCTCTGCTGGGTCAGACCTGAGGTCCATCGTGCCCAGCAGTCCGCTCACGCGGCGGCCCAACAGGTCCAGGACCTGTGCAGTAATCCTCTATCTATATCCCTCTATCCCCTTTTCCAGCAGGAAATTGTCCAATCCTTTCTTGAACCCCAGTACCGTACTCTGTCCTATTATGCCCTCTGGAAGTGCATTCCAGGTGTCCACCACACGTTGGGTAAAGAAGAACTTCCTAGCATTCGTTTTAAATCTGTCCCCTTTCAACTTTTCTGAATGCCCTCTTATTCTTTTATTATTTGAAAGTTTGAAGAATCTTTTTCCAATTGCTACCCTGAGTTTTTTGGTAAAATTATTTTACTATTACTCTCTCGTTTATTCATCTTTAAGGGGTATTGGAGGTGGGGGGAAGTATTAACGATTAGGCGTGGGTCACACTGCTTGGTTGTATGTTATTGGCTCTGTGATGGGTGCATTGATGAACCCCTGTGAATCTCTCTTATGGTGTTTGTATTGTTGATTTTGTAAGTGTAATGTGGTATGATTTTTGCTCAATAAAATTTTTCAAAATAAAAAAAAAAAATGCTTTTATCAGGCTTCCATCCAAGTATTCTACTCAATTTTTCCATGGACATAAAAATGGTCTTTTATTTGGCCTATATGTTTTATAATACAGAATTGCCTTTGTTTTCTACCATATCTTGCTCCCAACTGGAGGCAAATGCTGTTGATATCTGCTGTGGCCCGGGTCAGGTTGCTACTGGTTTCATACCAAGGGGCTGTTTCCAAAGCACTTACTCACACACAGTACCATAGGTTTCTATGGTACTTTATGTGTCTAAGTGCTTTAAAAAAAAATGAGCCTCTGTGTTTTTCAAAAAAGAAACTATTTTCTTTTCCCTTTAGAACGGCTGTATTAAAATGAAAGAAAATCCCGAGTTCCCTCTTGTTAGTGGGTTCCAGGCTAGCTCACCAAAGACTTTTTTTTTTAAATGCCAAAGATGACACCAGAGACTGATTTATTTAAGAATACTTTAAAAAGTTCAATACAAAGAAGATACAGACTTGGGTAGGCAATGAATTCTACAAATAACATCGAATGTTGGTCTTCAACAATACAGGCAGCTAACACTTGGATACTAGATAGAGCAAATGCGGATGTTTCCCCTGCAGTATGACAAAAATGTTTCCTATTTTATTTCAATGATTTAGGGCCCCTTTTATCAAGCTGCGCTAGAGGTTTATAGCGTGAGCCGGCGGAGTAAATGCTCCGACACTCACAGAATTCCTGTGAGAGTCAGAGCACTTACCTCGCTGGCCCATGCTAAAAACCTCTAGCGCAGCTTGATAAAAGGGGGGGGGGGGCAGGGGAATTAGTTGGCAATCACAAGCCAGCAGAAAACCGCCAGCTGTCCAACTTTCCTTTTCACTGAAAATCCCCAACATACAGCCCTTAACAACGAGGACATTTATTGCAGTTCAGATGGTTATGCTTAATTTTAACATTTTTCTTTTTCTATTCAGCCTTTCCTGTTTGCATGAAGGCAGTTTACAATTAATTACTGAATACAGATACAGAGAAAATAAATATCTACATTTAGGGCTCCTTTTACTAAGGTGCGCTAGCGTTTTTAGTGCACGCACAAGATTAGCGCGCGTGAGCCGAAAAATTACCGCCCGCTTAAAAGGAGGCGGTAGCGGCTAGCACGCGCTATTCCGCGCGTTAAGGCCCTAACGCACCTTTGTAAAAAAGAGCCATGGTTTGGACTGTATCTTATTGCGTGTGGGAATTTTGTAATGGTGCTGTTTTTCTTGAAGAATATTCTTCCATCTCCTGGCAATGGGTGAGCAAAATCCAATCTCAGAGTTAACAATAGGAGGCGGGAGTTCAAGGTGAGTTTAAGCAAAACGGAAATAAGCAAGCCGTGGGTCACACCGCACAAAATAAAGATACACATAAAAGATGGAAAAACCTGACATGTTCAAATCACCAATATCTCTGTATACTTGACTTTCACCAGGTCTAGACGTTTGTTTTTAACTATGCCAAACCCCAAACTCTATAAATGTGTCATAATCTAAGAAAAGGGACCAAGGGCTCCTTTTACGAAGCCGCATTAGTGGCTTTATCGCACACACCTTTGCTAGCCGAAAAACTACCGCCTGCTCAAGAGGAGGCGGTAGCGGCTAGAGCGGCTGGCAAATTAGCGGGCGCTATTACGCGCATTAAACCGCTAACGCGGCTTCGTAAAAGAAGCCCTAAGTCTTAGAAACGGAGTTATTCAGCTTGCTAAGTAATCGAGAAGGTGCTGATTCAAATGCAACAAACCACATCTTTCAATCATTTCATTTTCCAGAGATATACTGTTTTCAATTAACAAATGGTTGTATCTGATAAATAGAACCCAACTGACAAGGAAGCGTGCACTAAGACATGGTACCTTAGATTGCGACACAAATGGTGCCCAATTGCACACCCAGGGGTCCTTTCACTAAGGCGCGCTAAGTGATAACTCATCCATTATATTCTATGGACACGTTAATGTTTAGCATGCGCTAATATTTAGCGCGCACCAAAACGGCTAGCGCGCCTTAGTATAAGAGGGGGCCAGTTAGGTGCCCAATTTGCAAACCCAGTTCTAGAATAGGGTCAGTTGTGCGCATAACATAAATAGCTAATTGACACCAAATTGGAACTTAATTGGAGATAAGTACCAGTAATTGGCATTAGTAAGCATGCCCTGTAAACGCTGCAAAGGGGAAAATGGATGGGTCATGGGCATTCCCAGGATTTAGGCGCAGCGTTATTGAATACTTCAGTGCCTAACTGACAGTAGTTAGGTATGGGAATTTACACCAGCCTTTAGCAAGTACAAATGCTCGCACCCTGAGTTAGGTGTGAAAATGACTTAAGCTAGCATTTTATAAAAACAGTTCCATGCGGAACCGCCTGTATAAAAACTGTGCTTAGTGAACATTGTCCCGGCAACTAGCTTTGGCACCTTTTGCTGAATCTACCCAAATGGGTGTATCTGGAATTACCAGAACAAAAAGATTGTGGAACCAATGTTCTGAATGACAAAATTTATTAAAACAAATTGACATTTTAGGTAATATGAAACCCCAGTTCAACCACAATCAATCCACAGTCAACCGTCCTCAAGTCTCAACAAGCACTCCCCATGTACCCAATCACTCATACCCCCAATACAACCCTATATCTGTTTGCATTGTTCCAATTTGATTCCCTTTTGGTTGTATGTTCCCTATTGCAATTGCTAATAAATATAATTGAAAAACAAAACAAAACAACAAATTAAAAACAGTCAATATACCTAAATGCTGCTATATGTAAAAAAAAAAAATAAAAAAGCACACAAGATACATAGTTGCCTAGTTCTTCCTCCGATCAAGCTCTCCTAAAAATAAAAAAATAAAAAAAAACAACTGACGCTTAAGTCACACTTTCGTTCTTGTCCTACTAGCCTCAATTAGATGCCGAGTTGTCCTCCTGTTCTAAACCATCTCTCAAAGATCAAATAAGTCCCTAGCTCTCTCCCTGTGTTGACACCAAGCCTTTCCTCTGCTCCAAAACTACTTACACACGAATCAAACAGGTCCTGCCTCCCAGCCCCCCAAAGGCTCCCCCATTCTCATCATGAAGCCACCTTCGTGGCTCTTTCTTCTCCTACTTTGCTCATCTCTCAAAATCATCCTCTGCTTGAAACCTCCTTCTCCCAACCTTGACTCCGCAAATGTCAGTAATATCTGCCCTGGCCTCAGAATCCCCACGCTGATACGCACCAGAAATCATCCCTCCAAAAAAAAACCTCCTCGAAGAGTCAACTATGCCTCTTTAAAGCCTGTTCCCCCTGCCAATCTCCCCAACCTTGCCTCTGACTCTCTCACCCCTGTCCCGACACTTTATTGCAACGTCAGATCCGCATGCAACAAGATTCAAATTTGAAGGACCTACTCGAGGATTCTGACCCTGGATTTCTATGCATCGCGAAATCATGGATTACAAAAGATGACCTATTTACACAAAACGAACTCTGCTCCTAGGGCTACCAATGCCTCTTCTCTCCCAGAACTAACTGAAAAGGAAGTGGCCTGGCATTTCTCTACAAATCATTGTTCGATGTCCAGCTCCTCGAAAAGGGTAGCCACACCTCACTAGAATATATGCTAGCTTCAGTCAACGATAAACTCCACCTTCACCCACTGGGTATCCTGCTTCTATATCGCCCACCTATCCCTTGGAACAATTCCTCCGAACTCGTCCTCGAGACCATAACAAACGCCTTCCTCAAATTTCAAAGATTACTGATCATTGGGGACATCAATCTCCACCTAGATGACATCACCAGCAAGGATGCGACTGAATTTAATAGCTTCCTCACCTTTCTAGGTTCCCTCCTCCCTGCACCCTCCCCAACCCATGATAAGGGGCACACACTAGACCTCATTAGTTTCCTTGATCTTATCGCTTACAAAACTTCAGCCGATGACACTCGCTGGGAACACGTCCCCTGGTCCGACCACTTCTTAGAAGTTTTCTGTCTCCCCACTTTCATGTCACATCTTGGGGCCCCACCCCGCACCTCAAATTCCATTACGTTCCGCAAAAAAATTACGAGCGATCTGTTCTGGACTAAATTTCTCAACCAATTCTCCTCCGCTCCTAAGCCTGCAGATTCAAAAACCAACTGGCATAACTGGGTCGCCCTCTCTGAGTCCACCTACCACTCCCTTGTCCCACTATCCACTAAAACTGTCTCCTACTCCCGTAAGGCCCCTTGGCACCTCCCATATCATAGAGAACTGAAGCAGAAATGTCAAGCTCTGGAGCACAAATGGAAAAAATCTAAATCCCCTATAGATAGACAGTCCTGGAGGGTCAATATTATGTTTTACAATACAGTACTAAAAAAAGCAAGGAAGAACTTCTACGGTGATAAAATCTCCAGATCCAACAACCAGAGTAGTACATTATTCAGCATCTGATGCTCCTTAACTTCCAAAAAAGACTCCACCTTGCTCCCCTCCTCTCCTTCAGCCGATGTTCTAGCAAAATTCTTCAATGAAAAGGTCACTACCTTAAGATGCTCCTTTCCACCTGCAGTCTCCTACAACTCTCTGGTGCCAACCGACTCCAACCCTACCCTAACGGTCTCCAACCCTATCCCAGTCGATCCTGGACTGCCTTTGAGCACGTTTCCGAATCCCTGGTCTATAAACTCTGCCTCAAACTGAAATCCTGCAACTGTACCTTGGACCCATTCCCCTCCTACCTATACGAGAAAATTCCCGCACAGGCCATCTCATCCCTTACCAAACTTATAAACTCTGCCTCACATTCTGGCCTTTTTTCCCCAGAAATGGGACATATTGCCTTGACCCCACTACTGGAAAAATCTGACCTAGACCCTTCCACACCATCCAGCTATCGCCCAATAACAAACATCCCTCTCCTAACCAAGATGCTAGAGTCAATCATATCTACCCAACTCTCATCCTATTTAGAGAAATTCTCTATTCTCCTACCTTACCAATATGACTTTCGTCCCAACTTGAGCACTGAATCCCTATTGACCTCCTTAATCTCAAAGGTTCAACAACTTCATTCTCATAATAAGTTCTCCGTTCTTCTACAGTTCGACCTTTCTGCAGCTTTTGACGTTGTCCATCATGATATTCTAGTTTACAACTCTCCGAGATAGGCATTAACTCCACAGTCCTTGACTGGTTCTCGAAATTCTTATGTTCCCACTCTGGCACCTCATCCTCCCCCTGGAAACTGACATGTGGTGTCCCGCAAGGCTCACCTCTATCTCCTATTCTTTTCAACATCTATATGTCCTCCCTAAAACTTCTCCATCTATCCCCCCTAGAAACACTTTACACTTATGCTGATGACATCCTTGTCCTCTCGAGACCGACTCGAACCTCACTAACCTCTCTGAGAACATATCCTCATGTATAACGAACCTCCAATCCTGGGCCCACATCGTGCAAATGAAACTGAACGAGTCCAAAACAAAACTACTTTGGCTCGGCCCAAAATTAGACCAACTACCCACCTTCATCCCACTGTCCTCTGGCCCTACTCTGCAGCTTGAGTTCTCAAGCAAAGTTCTGGGTATCATCATTGATACTACATTGTCCTTCAACGACCACCTCAATTCCTTGGTAAAAAAATGCTTTTTCAGCCTTCACATGCTGAGGAAAGTGAGATCCTGTTTCCATCAAAAACACTTTGCCTTCCTTGTCCAATCCATCATCCTTTCCAGTCTGGAATATTGCAACTCTATCTACTTAAGCCTAACAAAGAATAACCTTCAAAGACTTCAGCGGATTCAGAATGCTGCGGCTAAGCTTATCTTCGCAAAAAGCAAATTTGACCATGTCTTACCGCTCCTGTCCAAGCTTCACTGGCTTCCGATAATCTCCAGGGTCCACTTTAAATGCGCCTCTCTAACTTTCAAGATCCTACACGGCATTCTTCCTCCCTTTATTCCACTTCCTTGGAATTCCTCAAATCCTAATTCCACCAGATCCACCCAAAAATTAAAACTATCCTTCCCCTCATTAAAAGGCATTTCCCATGCAGGAAAACTAGGGACCTCCCTCCCCTTCAGAATCACTGTGATCTGGAACAATCTTACCTCCCCTCTTCGGAATCTGAGTTCCCTTCAACTTTTCCGTAAACATATGAAAACCTGGTTATTCTCAAAAATGTAATACTTCCTCCCTCTCTGGTATACTAAGTCCTCTAAACATTCTTTATACTATGGCCTTTAACCCTTCATTGGAGTTCCTTTATATTCCAACTTCTGTAAACCATGCCGAGCTCTGCGATTGTGGAGAGGATGTGGTATACAAACCTAAGATTTAGTTTAGGTGTATATTTTGTATCTTGTGTGCATTTTTTTAAACATATAGCAGCATTTTGCTATATTGACTGTTAATTTGAATTAATAAATTTTGTCATCCAGAACATTGGTTCCAGTCTTTTTGTTTTGGATTTTTCTTTTTCCTATGGAATTTTTTTGGTATCTGGGATTACAACATTTATCTTATTGTGGCAGGAAGTCCTCCTAAGCATCCTGAAATTGAGAACCTCTTCACTAACCAGTACTGAAAAGCCCCATCTGCTTTAGCTGTCTTTCCTCTCCTGGGTTTTTTTATGTCACAATGCTATACTTTAATCAGAATCTTTCCTTAACCCCAACTAGTTGCATTCAGGGTGGGAGCATATGGTTCACATCTGAAGCCCAACTTCCTCACAAGCAGATGTAAGGACTATAATGAAAATAACATACGCTGGGTATTATTCCATCCAGAAAATGTATCATCATCTGAAATAAAAAAAAGCTTGGGACAAAATAAGAGAAATGGGAATAGCAGTTCTACTGCTCAAAAAGGATGAAACCACTGCACTTCAAAGAATGCTAGCTAATGTTTTGGTAATAGAAATCTTTGCTTTCAAATTGCTAGTGCCATGATAGAAAGAAGTCCATTTGGTATTTTGAACAAAAACATTAATTTCCTGTCAGGCTGCAGGCTTTCTCAGGATATCCTTTGACTATGGGAATCTTGTTGAGATTAACAATTTCCACATTTTTTGCTCCTCGGACAACCGAAATGTTTATTCAACTGTTGTTGGAGTTCTTGTTTGTAACATAAAGATGTTACATCATTTATAATAAGGCACAAATCTGGCAGCTAATTCAAGTAAACGATCAGGACCTTGGAGAGATTCCAATGAGAAATTCAGTACCATGAAAATAAGAAATAGGCGAGTGCAAAATTTCTCCGCAAGTCACATAGACCTCATCCATCTTTTGGCAACTCCGCTTCTGGTCATCTCTTCTGAACAGGGGGTTTTAAAGCTACTTGAAGATTTACACTCTTTTTTTTCCGAAAAAGAACATGAAAAAAGAAATTGGATTAGAAATTCTTAACTCTGTACAACATTTATATTTTACCAGAATGCATGCTGTCTGTTGCTGTCCAACTCTACTACAGTCTTTGTCATTATTTGGCTTCATTTTAGAAAATTAAATAAACAGCTCCTCGGTAGCTAAGGGAGTAAAAGGTACAAAGCAAAGCCGAGAGACTTTAACGCAGTGAGGTTATTAACTCGTACAATAAAATGGACATCTGTTTCTGAATATTGCCAAATGCATAGACAAGCTGCAACATCAGTAACTGAGTGGTGAGTGATGTTTGGAGGTCCCCCTAATAATCTCCCCTCCCTAGATTTCTCTGCTTTGGAACAGTGGGGGAACTATTCCACAGTTTGCCCTATATACTGTTGATTCTCAACCAGTATGTCGGGACATTTTGGTGCGTCACCAAGAGCTGGGAAGTGTGTCACCAAAACTTTGACACCAAACATATTTTTTATAACAACCATGTACTCAGCAGATTGGGGAGAGTTGATAACCTAGAAGTCGGGTGCTTGAAATCTCCATAACTAGCCCTTACTTCTCCCAACAGCCTCAAATGGAGTTGTTGCAGGCTCTCAATCTACCCTCTCTCTCCTCCTCGTAGTCATCACTATTGCTTCTATATATCCTTGGTATTATTGCTATTAGCACTGAAATAATATATAGGGAGAAGGTTTAAAAAATATATTCAGGTTTGAATTGTAGTGCTCAATGTGTTATGCAGATGAACAATGTCTGGACGAAAGAACAAAAAGTGATGCACAATTTCCACAGATATATAAATCACAAAGAGATCAAGTGGGAAGAATCAGATATCTTCAAACAAAGTCTTTTATTGAGTGAAGGAATATAATTCTATAATTCACAACTGAACGCTGCAAGCGTTTCGGTACAGCAAACTGTACCTTCTTCAGGAGTCTTTAGTAAATCTGGAATCTTCCTCCTTTATAGGATAGTATATGAACATTTCTTTTTTTATTATTATTAATCTTTATTGGTTTTCAAACTTTGACAGTGCCATACAATTAATTTATATGTTAACATTACAGAAAAGGCACATTTAACTACACAATTAATACAGAAAAAGCACAGTTACTTACCGTAACAGGTGTTATCCAGGGACAGCAGGCAGATATTCTCACATGTGGATGTGGGTGACGTCATCCACGGAGCCCCAGCGCGGACAGCTTTTCAAGCAAACTTGATTGAAGTTTCAAGTTTGCACACTGCACCACGCATGTGTGTGCCTTCCTGATCCACTAGAGGGCGCATACCCTCCTCATGGTCCTCAGTTCAGATAGCTAGCAAAGAAGCCAACCTCGGGGAGGCGGGCGGGTTGTGAGAATATCTGCCTGCTGTCCCTGGATAACACCTGTTACGGTAAGTAACTGTGCTTTATCCCAGGACAAGCAGGCAGCATATTCTCACATGTGGGTGACCTCCAAGCTAACCAAAAAGGGACGGAGGGAAGTTGGCAATACAAGAAAACAGATTACGCAAAACCGACTGGCCAAACCGGCCGTCGCTCCTGGACAGAGTATCCAGGCAGTAGTGGGAGGTGAAAGTATGAACCGAAGACCAAGTGGCAGCCTTGCAAATCTCCTCGATAGGCGTCGACCTGAGGAAAGCTACAGAAGCCGCCATCGCTCGGCCTTTATGTCCCGTGACTCGGCAATGCAGCGCGAGACCAGCCTGAGCGTAGCAAAAGGAAAAACAAGCAGCCAACCAGTTGGACAAGGTGCGCTTGGAAACTGGGCGTCCCAACCAATTAGGGTCGAAGGACAAAAAGAAATGAGGAACCGTCCAAGGAGACTGAGTGCGTTGAAGACAAAAAGCCAACGCCCTCTGACAGTCAATTGTGTGAAGCGCCACCTCGCTAGGAGGCGAGTGGGGCTTAGGAAAAAAGACCGGAAGAACAATGGAAAGATCGAAAGGAAAGTCCGAAACCACCCTGGACAAGAACTGGGGTTGAGTACGCAGGACCACCGTGTCATGATGAAATACAGGAAAAGACGGGTCCGCAACCAGAGCTTGCAGCTCACTGACTCTGCGAGCAGACGTGAGAGCAACCAGGAAACCCACCTGCCAGGTGAAGTAATTCAAAAGAGCTTCATCAATGGAATCAAATGGAGGTATCACCAATTGAGCCAGGAACACATAAAGATCCCAAACCACCGGAGGGATGTACAATGAAGAAATCCCTCATAAAACGGGAAACCATCTGGTGGACGGAGAGCAGCGTCCCATTTAGCGGCCGAAGAAAGGCAGCAAAAGCACAGAGGTGGACTCGAATAGATGTAGATTTGAGACCAGACCGAGACAAGTACAACAGAAAATCCAGCACTGAAGGCAAGGAGGCAGAGAGCGAATCCATGCGGTGCTCAGCACACCACTCAGCAAATCAGGACCATATCTGGGAAAAGCATTGCCGAGTGGAGATCTTTCGAGAGGCCTCGAGAACACCCCCACCGACTGAGAGAAACAGAAGGAGGGAGGCACGTTGCGAGGAACCAAGCTGATAAGTGTAGAGACTGCAGATTGGAATGCAACAGAAACCGCAACACTGAGACAGCGGAGACGGGAACATAGGTAGAAGCTGAGTCTCCCTGACACGCTGGAGGAGCAGGGAGAACCATGGCCGCCAGGGCCACAGCGGAGCCATCAAGATCCTGGTGGCGCAGACCGACAGGAGGTGTATCAAAGACCCGAGAATCAGAGTAAAGGGAGGGAACGCATAGAGGAACCTGCCCATTCCATCGAGAAGGCAAGCATCCTCCTCGATGCGAACCCAGGAGAACATCCTCGAGCAATATCGAGGCAACCAGTGAGTGAGGGGCGAAGCGAACAGAACTACCTGTTGGGTTCCCCACCGAACAACCACATGCCGCAGAGTCCGAGAATGGAGCAACCATTCATGCGGTCGAAAAGGGCGACTCAACGTGTCCAACAGACAATGCTGCACGCCCTGGAAAAACACCGCCCGAAGAAAGAAGCAGTGGTGTAACGTCCCCTGCCAATGACGAAGGGCTTCCCTGCAAAGTAACAGGGAACCTGTACACCCTGGCTTGGTCACAGAATAACGCCACCGAGATGTCGGGACGCACCAGGACCCCGCAATCTTGCAACCCATAACGAAAATCCACCACGGCATTGTAAATGGCCCGGAGCTCCATCAGATTGATGCGGCTGCGACAGTCTGCACCCGACCAAGGACCCTGAGTCCGAAGGCCGTCGAGGTGCACCCCTAAGCCCATGCCGAGGAGTCCATCGGCAGAACCTTCTGATGCGGGGATACGAAGTGGTGGCCCACCAACGAAACGAGCGTGTCCAGGAGGGAGGCACCACAATGTGCTGGGAAGCGGGATCCCGATCCTGCCATCACTGAGATGCTCGGGTCCAGCGGGGAACACGAAGATGAAACCAGACGAACAGAGGGACATCACCGTGGAGACCCCTGATCCAAAAAGGATCAGCAACAGCTCAGCCGAGGCCGAAGACCGCTGAGACACCAGCTGACTCAAGCGCTGACAGGCAGCCTGCCGAGGCAGAGGCAGAAAAGACCGGAGGCGGACCGAGGACAGAGGGGCCACCTTCCGGCATAAACAAACAAGGGCCTCCCCCTGAGGCCGAGACAAGAAGGAGCGCAGACAAACTAGGTCCAGGTCCGCCCCGACGGACTCCCGAGACCGGGGTGGGCAGAGTCTGACCCACTCCCGTACTAGAAACTAGTGCAGGTCACGAAGGGCCAGGACTAGACGCAGAAGGGAGGATGGGAATGCCCAACCGACAGAAGAGAGGCAATACTCCCGGTGCGTAGACACAGAGACACCCCTCCCGAAGGGAGGGGAGGAATCCCCAGAAGGGGAGCAACCCAGAGGCTATGCGAGAATAGTCAAAAGGACGGCCAGGAGTCGCCGAAGCCGGCGGCTGAACCCTAACCCGGCGCTGCTGCAGCTATTGCGGCTGCTGCGAAGGAGGCCGAGATAACACAAGAAAGGTATCCAGAGGGCCCCTCCGGAGAAGGAGACCAACCCACCAAGGCAGACGGGATTTAGCTGGAGGCGTCCCGAGGGGCGAAGGACCGGTCGCGGTCTGAGAGGCGGTTAGTGGCCACCGCAAGAGAGGCCTGAAGAAGCGCAGAACTCACGCAAGTAAAAGCGGCGAGACGACCCTGGAGGTTCGGATCCTCAGCCACACTCTGCGCCAAGCGAGATGACGCATGGCGGGAGCAATAGAGCCGGAGCAGGGAGAGAGTCTCCTCCAGGAAACCAAACTCCGCACAACAAGATTCCGTCACGGCTGCCCGGAATGAACCGAAGAGAAAGCGGGGAAGCCTCTCAAACCGGAGCTGGAGACGCCGAGGCGCAAACCCGCAGTCGACGCCGAGGCCCAATACCTCAGCCGCTGCCGAGGTAAAACGGCCCAAGTGACGTCAAGGCACAAAGCTTCCGTCGACGGCACGAAGCCTCGGCAACGACGAGGCACCGAGCTCCAGCCGACGATGAGGCCCTCAGCCTCAGTCGATGTCGAGGCACAAGCCTCAGGCGACGTCAAAGCACCAGCGTCAATTGACGCGGAGCACACGGCCGCAGCCGACGTTGAAGGTACAAAGACACACAGCCTCAGTCGACATCGAGACCCCAAGCCCCAGTCGACAGTGAGTCAGAAATCAAAGCACAAAGCCTTAGACGACGTCGAGGCACCCAGCCGCATACTACGTCGAGGCACAAGGCCTCAGGCGGTGGTGAGGCACCAAGCCGCAGTCGGCGTCGAGGCACAAAGCCTCAGTCGAGGCACCAGGCCCCAGTCGACGTCGAGGCACCAAGCCCCCAGTCGACGTCGAGGCACGAAACCTTCGTCGACGTCGAGGCACGAAACCTTCGTCGACGTCGAGGCACGAAACCTTCGTCGACGTCGAGGCACGAAACCTCCGTCGACGTACGAAGCCTCCGTCGAGGTCGAGGCACGAAGCCTCCGTCGAGGCACGAAGCCTCCGTCGAGGCACGAAGCCTCCGTCGAGGCACGAAACCTTCGTCGACGTCGAGGTACGAAGCCTCCGTCGGGGCACGAAGCCTCCGTCGGGGCACCAAGCCTCCGTCGAGGCACCAAGCCTCCGTCGAGGCACCAAGCCTCCGTCGAGGCACCAAGCCTCCGTCGAGGCACCAAGCCTCCGTCGAGGCACGCAGCCTCCGTCGAGGCACGAAGCCTCCGTCGACGCACGAAGCCTCAGTCGACGCACGAAGCCTCAGTCGACGTCGAGGCACGAAACCCCCGTCGACGTCGAGGCACACAGCCTCCGTCGGGGCACACAGCCTCCGTCGGGGCACCAAGCCTCCGTCGGGGCACCAAGCCTCCGTCGGGGCACCAAGCCTCCGTCGGGGCACCAAGCCTCCGTCGGGGCACCAAGCCTCCGTCGGGGCACCAAGCCTCCGTCGGGGCACCAAGCCTCCGTCGGGGCACCAAGCCTCCGTCGGGGCACCAAGCCTCCGTCGAGGCACCAAGCCTCCGTCGAGGCACGCAGCCTCCGTCGAGGCACGCAGCCTCCGTCGAGGCACGCAGCCTCAGTCGACGCACGAAGCCTCAGTCGACGTCGAGGCACGAAACCCCCGTCGACGTCGAGGCACACAGCCTCCGTCGAGGCACGAAGCCCCCGTCGAGGCACCAAGCCTCAGTCGACGTCGAGGCACACAGCCTCCGTCGAGGCACGAAGCCTCCGTCGAGGCACCAAGCCTCAGTCGACGTCGAGGCACACAGCCTCCGTCGAGGCACGAAGCCTCCGTCGAGGCACCAAACCTCCGTCGAGGCACCAAGCCTCAGTCGACGGCGAGGCACGAAGCCTCCGTCGAGGCACGAAGCCTCCGTCGAGGCACGAAGCCTCCGTCGAGGCACCAAACCCCCGTCGACGTCGAGGCACACAGCCCCCGTCGAGGCACGAAGCCTCCGTCGAGGCACCAAACCTCCGTCGAGGCACCAAGCCTCCGTCGAGGCACCAAGCCTCAGTCGACGTCGAGGCACGAAGCCTCCGTCGAGGCACGAAGCCTCAGTCGATGTCGAGGGACGAAGCTCCAGTCGACGTCGAGGCACGAAGCTCCAGTCGACGTCGAGGCACATCGAGTTTCAGAAGTCGGCACCGTACCAATGAAACTGGTAATAAAGGTGCAGCAGTGCACTCCATAAGGGCAACCTCGATATGAGTATTCCCATGAAAGGAGGCACGCTTTGAAGGTCTCGTAGAGGCGGGCACGATCGCACTCGATGCCTGGAATGCCTGAGACTCAGCCGGTGGCGTTACCGAGGTAACGCACCTAGAAGAAAGAAAGAAAGAAAAACTTACCGGGGATCGAAGCTGCACAGTCCGATTCCAACGAAGGAAAGAGGGTCCCGGCCATTCTGCTCACACGAGGTGAGCCCAGAGAGAGGCCAGGGAAGAAGAAAATACAGCTGCAGGCAAATGAGGCCTAGCCGCATGGCTGAGGCCCAAGAAGGGCCTGCCCGAGGAAAAACACAATAAAAAGTCCTCTTTTTTTTTTTTTTTTTTTGAAACAAAGAAATACACGATCAATTAACAAACGCACAGCGACTCCCTAACAAAATAAAGAAGCCGCGGTGCCAGAAAGGCACTTAGAAGAACGCAGAGAAGAGAGACAAGGTCTTTCTGGCTCAGCGGAAAACTAAGAACTGAGGACCATGAGGAGGGTATGCGCCCTCTAGTGGATCAGGAAGGCACACACATGCGTGGTGCAGTGTGCAAACTTGAAACTTCAATCAAGTTTGCTTGAAAAGCTGTCCGCGCTGGGGCTCCGTGGATGACGTCACCCACATCCACATGTGAGAATATGCTGCCTGCTTGTCCTGGGATAACAATCATTTCCCCCCCTCCTCCCCATAACTTGTTATATTAATTAATCTATATTCATTTTTAAAGCTCCCAGTAAGTGTAACATATAATACAATCATTTATACTTAAGTCGCACTTAATATAACATCAAATTCTAAACTATATCAGATAATCCCTCTCCCTTGTAACCTATATTTATTCATAATTAAAAGAAACCAAAGAAAAAAAATAATCCCATCCCCACCCCTGGACATATATGAATCAAAGGAAAAAATTAACGTTTATTCTATACAATACTTTCAATCTTTGCAAAATTTTGTTAATGGCTCCTAAATAACCTGAAATTTTTTTAAATTTCCCTGTTGTATAGCTATTATCCTTTCCATTTTGAATATGTGGCATAAGTTCCACCAAAAGCTGTAGTTCAGCCTCTTCCAATTTTTCCAGTTATTCGTGATCTGTTGTATGGAAATCAATATATGAACATTTCTTGAAAAAAACTCAGATAACTATGTAGAGGACTTGCCTACAGGAAATCGTACTGCTATCATTTGAGTCCGTTTTGAAAAAAAACAAGCGTCACAGAGGCTCCATAAACAGAAAAGATTCCAGAATTACTAAAGACTCCTGAAGAAGGTACAGTTCGCTGTACCAAAACGCTTGCAGCAATGAGTCGTAAATTATAGAATTATATTCAATAAAAGATCTTGTTTGGAGACATCTCGTCCTTGCCACTTGATTTCTTTGTGGTGAACAATGTCTGTCAGGTGTGTCACAACAGAAGAAAGGTTGAGAACCACTGTCCTATACTGATACGATTGCACATTGTTTGTAAACTTGCTCTAAGGAAATGTTCTATTACACTGACAACCGAATTTTCTGAATGTGAGACAATCTAGCAGCTATGTTCATCATGGCAAGCAAGTTTGCTAGAGACTAACATGAAAACTTTACCTGTGACTGATTGGATTTTAAATTTAATGCCGTTGGTTTGGCCGGTGGCACTGGTGCTGTGGGATATGGGCCAGGTTTAACTCCCTGAAAATATATAAAAGCAATTTTAATGAACTTAGGCTCCTGGAATGTTTCCCATCTTTTCTCAAATAATGTATACCTTATATTCTCCATCTAATTACATTGTAAAACCATGCGGAATAACATTTTCTGGGATCAAAGTTATGCATCTAATATTAGATACATTTTGTTTGGAATCACTGTGTAAATGCCCAGCAACGAAGATCTATAAGGTACATTTGCATGCAATGGAGCTATTGTATGCTCCCCCAACATACAGTAGGTCTGAGAACTGCTGCATTAGAGAGAACATGAAGTTGTAATCTGCAAAAAGAAAATACGAGTACATCAGGATGTGAAATTTCCATTTGTTGGTTGAGGCAGGAGAAAGAGTGAGTGCAAGCAGGCCCACGGAGGATGACAGAATGCACTTCCCATAGACACTTCTGTTCCCATCCCTTCTTAATAAGCTTCAACAAAACAAAACAGCTTTTAATAAAAGCACTTTCTGATGGGATTCCCAAGCTGTTTTGTGCTAAAGCATGAGAAAGAAGTATATGTAAAAAAAATAGAAAAAATTGGGGAGAGGCACAGAACCAAAGACAGCAAAAAATCGAATGGGAACAAAGGGAACATGAGAGGTAGAAAAAAAAAAAAAAAGGAGAATCTCCAGGGAACAAAGATAGAACAAAAAACGGAGCAAGGAGGAAGAAGAGTCAAGACAGGGAGGAAAAGATACAGGCAGAATAGAGGAGAAGCAGAAAAAAATGTATTTAACCATCTATATTCTACTTAACCACGAAACTCAAGGCAAATTACAGACATTGCAAACAACATTACAAACATTCAGCAAACTCTACAGCAATATGTTCATAATCCCACTCCCTGTCCACCAAACGTGGCCCAACACATCCAGCATTAAACCTAAAGTATATTTTAAGGCTCCTTTTACGAAGGTGCGCTAGCGTTTTTAGCGCACGCACCGGATTAGTGCGCGTTAGCCGAAAAACTACCGCCTGCTCAAGAGGAGGCGGTAGCGGCTAGCACGTGTGGCATTTTGGCGCGCGCTATTCCACGCGTTAAGGCCTTAACGCACTTTCATAAAAGGAGCCCTTAGTAGCCAGGTTTTCAACCTTTTTTTTATAAGCTAACTAGCTGATGGCCCGGCGTTGCACGGGTATTTAATTATAGCAATAACACTGTAAATGGATTCAAATAAAGATACTTTATAGTGGTGAATGAAAATATTTTTTTACAGCTTTATAAAAAGTACAATATTCAAATTATAATGTGAAATATTTGACAAAATGAATACAATACAACTAACACAAAACTTGATTATAAACATTTTTAGTTTCACCTCCAGGCGCAAGAACATATACATTATTGGGTGAACCCAACCTTCCCACGTGTGCAGGTGGGCCGCGAGACCCCCCAGAACATATCACCCCCGGTAGTGAGGGATCTGCATACCAATTTTCGTTCAAATCGGTCCCACAGCTTTTTACATTTTTTCCATTGACTTGAATGGGTGAAATCTGATTTTCTGTTTGTAGCTCCGCCCACATGTGCATGTGGGCCGCGAGACCCCCAGAAGATATCACCCCTGGTAGTGAGGGATCTGCATACCAATTTTCGTTCAAATCGGTCCCACAGCTTTTTACATTTTTTCCATGGACATGAATGGTAGAAATCTGATTTTCTGTTTGTAGCTCCGCCCACGTGTGCAGGTGGGCCGCGAGACCCCCAGAACATATCACCCCAGGTAGTGAGGGATCTGCATACCAAGTTTCGTTCAAATCGGTCAAGCCGTTTTTGAATTAATGTGAGAATGGCAGCTTTTTACATTTTTTCCATTGACATGAATGGGTGAAATCTGATTTTCTGTTTGTAGCTCCGCCCACGTGTGCAGGTGGGCCGCGAGACCCCCAGAACATATCATCCCAGATAGTGAGGGATCTGCATACCAAGTTTCGTTCATATCGGTCAAGCCGTTTTTGCGTGATCGCGGCACATACACACATACCTCCGATTTTATATATATAGATGTAAGAGCCCTTCCTTTTCATATTCAAAGGTAAGCTATTCCAATAACATGGCACTGCGCTCCAGAAAGTTCTATCAGGTGATATAGCAAAAGAAGAGATGTATAGACAGCAAAAAATGTGAAGAGTTAAACATAATATGGGACAAAAAGGAGGATCTGGAGTGCTGGATTACTTCTAGAGGATAAAACTGAGGCTTGGTGTAAAAGAGTTCAACAGTATCAGCAGATCTAAAGTAGAGAGGGGGACAGCATTGAGAAGAAGAAAAAAAGTAGGAAGGAAGAGTAAAGAAGATGATACCTAAGAGAGAATGAAACAGGGCAATATTTATTCATTTATGGGAGAACTGGGTTAAAGTTTCTTGCCAAGGTTATTGTCATTACATTGCACCCCCCAAGTCTTCAAACAAGGCATTAGCAGGTTTTAGCAATCCACTCTGTTACAACTGTTAGGCTTTTTTATCGCCAGCCGCAATGGTAAAAACTCCGACGCAATAAAAACACCTAATGCATCTTCATAAAAGGGGGCCATAGTTAGTTAGGGTTTTTTTTTGTTAAAAAGCCCTTGTTTAAGAGTCTTACCTGTTTCATCTTCAGCTCAGGTAGTGGTTTTGTGGGAGGCTTGGGTTTAACCTAAATACAGAAGAACTTAAGATAAGCTTCTTGTCAGACAGTCACAAAAAATCTTTAATCACCACAAAAATGTAAGCCCAGAGCACTTAGGGGAGGGGGTGAGTCATCAGCATGGGCTGCTTTTAAATCTGGTTATTTTACCAAAGTCGGGCTATTTTATACAATGAGACCCTGAGCTAAATTTTTCTGTCTTATGGTAAAATAACATCAAGTTATTGACAACCTATAACTAAAGGATTAAGGGTAATTTATATTGGTTACTGTTACCTATATTGGTTACCCGTAATCTTTTAGTCCAGTCCAGAATTCCTCAGTGTGCTGGCACCCCTCCTTCTCTCTGCCCCTCCCCACCACCCCTCCACCGTGCGCATATGCCTTTTTCCCTTCCCTCCCGCACCCTTTTTGGCACCAGCAGCAACTAAGGGCTCCTTTTATCAAGCCGTGCTAGCGGTTTAACGTGCGTAATACCGTACGCTAAACCGCCGGCCGCGCTAGCCCCTACCGCCTCCCTTGAGCAGGCGGTAGTTTTTAGGCCAGCATAGGGGGTTAACGCGTGATGAAATGTCGCGCACGTTAACCCTGCTAGCGCGGCTTGATAAAAGGAGCTCTAAGTTGCAGCTCATGTCGGCTTTGGCGCTCTCTCCGACTTCACTTCCAGGATCCGTGCCTAGGAAATGATGTCAGAGAACGCCGAAGCTGACGTGAGCTTGTGGCTGCTTACGCTGAAGATAAAAAGGTACAGGGGAAGAGGCGCGCGTATGGCAGTGGGGGGGGGGGGGGCGCCACCACCCCGGGCATCGCTCACCCCTGCTACACCCCTGCTTTAGTCATAGGTTTATTTTATTTATTATTTGTTTATTTAAAACATTTCTATCCCACATATTCCAAAATCTATGCAGGTTACAGCCAACATAAATAGACAGTCAAACATATACACATTAACAAAAAAAACATTCCAAAACATTCTCTTATAAATGTCCCTAAAGAGGTTGTCAGTTCTCTTACCTGGGGATTGTTTATTATTCAGTAAACATCTGGAGTCTTTGTGGGCTGTTACACCTTTTAGAAACTTAAGGAAGTGATGCTGTAATATAGGGGTTAGCAATCCCAAGCAGTGATGTCACCAACAGCTTTCCAGTAGACCAATCTCTCTCTCTGTATCACAGGTGTCAAAGTCGGTCCTCGAGGGCCAGAATCCAGTCGGGTTTTCAGGATTTCCCCAATGAATCTGCATGAGATCTATTTGCATGCACTGCTTTCAATGCATATTCATTGGGGAAATCCTGAAAACCCGACTGGATTCCGGCCCTCGAGGAGGGACTTTGACACCCCTGCGGTATCTTTAAAACTCACAGGCTAGCTGGGCTAATCTTGCAATGCACAAGATTAGTCCAGCTTGCCCTCTGCTGACTCCTTTTGTAGTGTATGAATCTGTGAATCTAGGAGGTCTCTTTTTACTGAGGTGATAGCCAGTAAGGTCTCAAATGCCCATCTAATGTAATATATTTTTTTGTGATTCTTTAAGGACAGCATGAGCTCAAGACTCAAGTTTCAAGTTTAATAAAATTTTCATTTGATCGCAAAATCTTACGTCAGTGCGATTTACAAAAAATGTTGCAAATTAGGGTGACATAAAAACGAATAACATTTTACTAAGACAATGATTTACACAACTATATACCAACTAAACACGAAGAAAAAATAAAATGGATTAAATACAATTAAAGTAAATATAACAGGGTAGGAATTTGAAACAAAACTCTTTCTAAAGAAAAGAAAGTCTAGGGGGAATTTAAAATGTATATAGCTTAATTAAAAGCTTCCTTAAAAAGCCAACTTTTTAATAGGTTTTTAAATTTGTCAGGATCAATATGGCTTAGAACTCTACATTTCAGTAAATATCAAGATTTAATATACTCATAAATTTAGCTTATATTGATTATATAAAAATGGTAAGCTCTACAGTACACTTTACCATTTCAGAACATAAATGACTGGTTTAAAAGTTAACTAGCTGAACAGAGCTGCAGATTCATTCTGTTTTCTGCCATCAGAGTTCTAATTTTGCTAACAGCTGGTGCCACACAGTTTGTTCATAATGTGACGATTCTTTGGCAGAATTCTATTTTATCAGGCCAGTATATGGGATAAACATCTTGGTAATTTTATATTAAGTTCCAACACCTATCTGGCATTTAGAAAATTGTTAAAAACATACTTGTTTGGTAAATTTTTTAAACTAATGGATTGTAATTCGTTCTGAATGTCCAGTATCTTTACTCTTAACCTCACAGAACTGAGAGGAAGCTGCAGTATACAAGCATATTGTTATCTTATGTATTTCTCAATGTAAATGTGATTAGCCTACCTCCCGTGGTTCAGTATCAGGCCTTCAGATTTTCATTATATTTGCAGTATAACAAATAAACTGAACCTGGCAGTTCCTTTGCACAGCGAGATTACACTCAATGGTTGTGCAGGATGGAATCAGGGCAGGATTAACCAATAGGCACGGTAGGCATGTGCCCAGGGCCCGAAATGGTCAGGGGGGCCCGATGAAGGAGGGCATCAACATTGTTTTTTCCAAACGGCGATGAGCCCCTCCAGTATCGATCGGCAATGCAGGCACCCCCCCCCCCCCACCGATCGGCAATGCGGGCTCCCCAAAATCAGCAATGCGAGCCCCCCCCCATCGATGGAAAGTAAGACAAGCAAGCAATGTGGGTAAGAAAGGCAACGGGAACTGTAATTTTGCAAGCGGTGCTGCTTGCCCAAAGCTTCCCTCTGACGCAGCTTCCTGTTTCCACCTGGGCATATGGTGGGGTGGGGCGGGGCAGGGGGGCCAAGTGTACTTGTGTGCCTGGGGGCCCTCGACGAATTAATCCTGCCCTGGATGGAATGAAGCAAACATGACAGCAATTCACAAAAAGGAGGCTGTCATTGGCCTCCCTGCTATGTGGACAGACACTAGTGCTCTTCATGGGCCAATGGTTTAAGAAGAGTGAGGGCTTATACAAGGAAATAGAAGAAGGAATCAGGACAGTTACTGAGGTTAGGCTTGGGAAGTCAGGGATGGGAGTGCTTATTATTAAGAAGAGGTAAAGGAGGAGGATGAGAGAGAGCTGAGGTGGGGTTGGGCCTAGTAGGGGAGTGGGAAAGATGACAGAGGAAAGGGGAAAGAGTCTTGGAGTTGACTGGGAAGATTGATGGTATTAAAAAGAAGAACAGAAGATGAGGGAGAAGAGTCCTGCAGAGGAGCCAAGCTATCCCAGAATAAGGCTTTTTGGCCAGTCCTGGTTTTGAACTTTGTACATCCTAGAACACTGTGATCCTACACATTGAAATCACTTTTCCAGATAACACAACACATCAGGATAATGTTGTCAGACATTCACAGCTGGTGTTCAGTATCTCTCCTGAAACTTGGAAGCTCTGGTCTTGGAACGCAAAAAATTATTTCACTATAAATATTTTGTGGATTTCTGCTAGATCTATAAATTTATACTGTATTTATTGTTTTTTGCCTTCTATGTTTATTCATGAATTTGTCCATTATATTCTACTGTCAGCTGTTTATCAATTTTATGTAGCATTTTATTGTGTTTTCTTTTATTAGGTTTTGATATATTGCTTATGTAGAAATCTGTCACTTATAATTCTATTGTGCTGCCAGTTTGTTTCTTTCTGCCTTGAGCATTTCTTTGAAAAGCCAAGTTATAAAATGGAATAAAAAAACCAAACTATTACAGGATAGTTTTCACGTACAACAATTTAGGGAACCAGTAAAGTTATTAAGCACTTTACTGAATAGTTGCCCCTGAAATCACTGAAATTTCAGAGGCAACTATTCAGCCGGCAGTGGTCACAGTGTTTTTGGCTGCTGCCGGCCTTATGCCAGGATATTCAATGCTGGGCCATATCTGGGCACCTGCACTGAACATCCAGGTATGTGCGGTCAACTATCACATCGGCTCTGAGTAGTTCTTTTCATCACGTCCTTCACTTCCTTATATACTCAATGCACATGAGCTGGCTTTTTATTTTACTACACACTATCGGTTCTCACTGTGAGTTCTTCGACAAGTTTCTTTAGAAGTTTGGCTGACTACTCCTTCAGTACGTTCCTAAAGGTCTTTTCAAGACCACCTGAAATAGACATACCACTGTAATATCCTCTTATCAGTTTGGTATGTCCCCTGAGGAAGGCAGTGTTCTGCCGAAACCAGTTGGGACTTCCCGTAGGAACTTTCAATAAAATCCCTTGTGTTGTATTGTGACATCGGCCTTGCCTCTGTTTTGTTTTGCTAACAGCAATATTCGCCAATGAAACACATATGTTAAACCAGACAAAGATAGGACTATGTTTTATATGGTCCAATTTGTGCTGCCTCCACCCCCCGAACCACCCTCACAATTGCCGGCTTTATGCTGATATTTAGTGACACTATCTGGTTAAGTGCCCCTTACAAGTGATTTAACCAGACAAGAGCCTTTCTTGCAGTGGCATAGTAAGGGGATTTGGGGGCAGGGTTGTGATGGAGAGTCCCAGGTGCTGACTTGACAGGGGCACCTCCTCTTTTCGTCCCCTGGTGTAGAGGAATTTATTACATGCATTCTCCCTCTCCCCCGTACCTCTTCTAGTTGTCACCAGCAGCAAGCAGGGTTTCCCCCTCCTGCTCACACAGGCCTCAACCCTCCCTCTGACAGCACTTCCTGTTCATGGAAGCAGGAGGTGATGTCAGAGAGTGGGCTCAGATAAGGTAGGGTGAACAGATTTTCCATTTGGAAAATCTGGACTCCCTAGACCTGCTCAATTCTACCCATCCCCACCCCCATTACGCCCCAGTCCCGCCCCCAATCCCACCCTAGCCATGCCCCAGCCCCCCCCCCCAGCTGCCTGCTCTCGTCGGACAGGAGGGCAACCGCGCATGCACGGATGCCCTCCTGCCTGGGTGATTTGTTCCAAGCTTTTCTAAACCCAGACAAAGTGCCAGGTTTTGAAAAGCCGTCCGGACCTCTGGACATGTCCTCAAAAGGATGACATGTCCGGGGAAATCCATAAGTCTGATAACCCTAAAATAGGGTAAGCAGTGGGGAGAGACCCTGTTCGCTGCTGGTGACAACTGGAAGAGGTATGAAAGGAATGCATTTCAGAGAAGCCCAACTACTAGGAGGGGGGAGGGGAGCGACCTAGCGCTTCTATCCCAGGCGCCAGTTTTCCTCTCTATGCCACTGCCATCCTGCGCACTTATATTGCTTTGAATATTGACCTCAGGTTTTTTTCTTAGCTCATAAGTGGATTTTGTGAAGCAAGTAGTACACTTCTCCCTCGTTATTCGCGGGGGTTAGGGGCAGAGCCGGACCGCGAATGGTGAAAAACCGTGAATATCCGGCGCTGACCCACCCCCGCCTCCCCCCGGCCTTACCTGGTGGTCTAGCGGGTTTTCGAGGCAGGAGCGATCTTCCTACGCTCCTGCCCCGTGCAGATCGCCAATAGGAAATGGCTGTGGGGAGTTCCCGTAGTCTCTCGAGAGACTACAGGAACTCCCCACAGCCATTTCCTATTGGCGATCTGCACGGGGCAGGAGCGTAGGAAGATCGCTCCTGCCTCGAAAATCTGCTAGACCATCGGGTAAGGCCGAGATGCCGGGGGGAAGGCAAAAATATGGGTTGTTTTTTTTTCCCCCTCCCCCCCAAAAAATCACGATTATGTGAAATTGCGAGTGTGGAAACCGCGAATGGGGAGGGGGAAGTGTATTATCATTCAGATGCTCCGAGTGCTTCAAAGTTTGTTAATTTGGCTGAATCTGTACAACAAGTAAAACACATCTGGTGTGTGGAACAGGTCAAAGTTGTATACCCCCTAATTCTATAGAAAGCACCAAAAATTGTGTGTGCAATTTTGGTCACATACTCAAAATGCGCATCCAATTTAATTGAATAAAATGCTAATTAGTGGAGATAATTGGCTTTTTAATAAGAAGTTATTGGTGTTAATTAGAATCATTTAAGGGTTATGTATACAAATTTAGGCACAGGATCTATGCCTAAATTTTACACAAGGCAAGAAAGGGAGTGTGGAAATGACAGGGTCAAGGGTAGATAAGGGGCATTTCTTTAAATTATTTGTGTAATTACATAATTAGGACTTCCACACCTAAATTTAGGCATGGGCATTTGCACCATGTTTTTTTAGGTGCAAATGGGCATGCCTAAATTAGTCATCATTCCTGAGTGTAAATGCAATTCTATAAACCGCATCTCAAGTTAAGCGCGGTTTACAGAATAGCTCTTTTTTCTATGCCAATTTTTGGGCACCATATATAGAATTCAATCTATTGGGTTTATAATTACCTCTGAATATGGTGGTCTTGTTTGAGCAGGAGTACATGGAGGGATAGGCGGAGACCGGGTGGGCTTTATAACCTGTTTCGAAAGGAAGAACAACAGAGTATGCCTTACAAATGTAATTAAAAGGAGTGAGAAACCATTTTTCTGTCTTAAATATAACTCTAAGATAATAACAAAAAAACGAGAAAAGAAATACCTTCTCAACAAATAATTCAAAGGGGAAAAAGAAAAAGATATATACCAATACAGTATATATTACTTATAATAATTTAATTTATTTCATCATTATTTTGAGTATATTTTCTCAAAAATTAAAAATCAATTGCACATACCCATAACATGAACAAAAATTAGCACTTAACTTATTGGAATCTAAATGGCTTGCACCTTAATCAAGTCCTTAAGTGCATATGTCCATATCAAGATCAAACAGACATTGAATGGATAATAATCCGAACACTTGAAACTTGTTAGAGTCCTTTAGAAATCCAAGGTTCCACTGAAATCCAATCAGAAATTCGTTGGAAGTCCAACAGTGGCTCTACTGTTTCACAAGTTAATTGCTTCATCAGGGACAAGTTGTTGAAAGTGATAATCGTGCATAATGTGCAAATTGCCAGTAAACTTTATACTCTTCAGTATTATAATTCAATCATAAGGAAATAACAATGTCTGTTTGATCTTGATATGGACATATGCACTTGAGGACTTCAAAAGGACTTTATTAAGGTGCAGGCCATTTGGATTTCAATATGTTAAGTGTTAATTTTTTGATCATGTTATGGATATGTGCGATATATTTATTTAATTGAGGAAATAAATTAAATAAATTATTATAAGTAATATACACTGTATTGGCTTATACTTTCTCTCTGTCTTTTCCCCCTTTTTTATCTTAAATATAGGCCTAGTTTGGGGCAAAGATAGAGGACAATTCCCCCTTCCAAATGCAAAATCATCTGAGGCTGGCCTGAAGTTTGGAAAAGGGTTTTCTCACCGTCAGCTGAGGCAGGGTACCACCTGTGCTGCTCCACAGTGTGATCCATGGGAGCCCCTACAACTCCTGCCTGGCTCAGTTGCACCTATTGCTCAGGTATATGCAGCTGTTTCTTTATGGAATCATCATCTTCTCTCTTGTTACTGCCTCCTTCTGTTGCTGCTGCCAGGACGGAGGTGAATGTGTGAGAGTGAGCTTCTGTGAATGTTGTTGTATATTCTATTACAAATGATATACCATTCAAGTCAATCAGAATTGTTCTAAGCAACTCGCAGCAGTGTATAAGGTTTGTCTTTATTGTTCAGGGCAGCATTCAGTACTAGGATGAGTCATGATGCCGATTTTTCTCTGTCACCCTGGGGCCATTTATGCTAATATTGTATAAAGACAAATAGATTTCTATGTGTCTTTATAAAATAGGTTGAGCATAGGCACTTTAAAAGGTGAACGAAGCCTGTCCTTTCTTAAAAAATACTGTGGCCCAGATGCACAAAGCTCCAACACTACGATAAAAAATACTGATTTTGTTTTACTGGCGATATTCAGCACAATAGCATGCAAATTATATGCATGCTATTCGTGCCGGTGGCTTCAGGACTCCGCCTTACCACTCAGCTGTTTGAGATAGGGAGAGCAGCCTGACAGAAGGGAGGAGTCGCACCTAGCAGTTGCTCTTCTGAGCAATCACCAGGCACAGTTCCTACCCTTTTTACCAGTGATTCTCTGCATGAATAGCATGCATACAATTTGCATGCTATTGTGCTGGGAGGAGCCTTAGGCACCTGAGCCAATCAGGGCATTAGGCCCCTCCCTAGTGCATCACAGGATGCACTGGAAAGAAGAAGGCCTGCCATTTTGAAGAGGTGGGCCTGCAGGCAGAAGGGAGCAGGCATCCCTCCTGTTGAACTTCAAAAATTAAGGCACGGGATGTGTGTGTGTGTAGGCGGGGGGGGGGGGGGGGGGGGTGCCCAGCCCATACAGCCATGTGTGGAGGGGTTCCACTAGACCACCACGTGTTTTTTTTGTTGTTGTTGAGGGTCTTGGCAGGAGGGGGAATGGGTGGGGACATGGATGAGGGGATCGGTGAGAGGGAGGGATGAGGGGTTTTTTTTGGGGGGGTGGGGGGGTTTACTGGGTGTTGGGGTCTTTAACAGCAGGGTTTGCTGTCAAAGCCTTAGTTTCCTGTCAGTGCCTGAGCCCATTCAGCACTCAGGCACTGACAGGAAAGTAAGGCTATGACAGCTCAGACACTTCCTTTAAAGTTTGCACAGGAAACAACATTACATGGCGTGCTCATTAGAATACTAATAAGCTCCTTGTAATCCAATCTAATCTGAGATTTCTGAGTTGCACTATGCCTAAACAGGTTCAAGGCGACTTACAATGCAATTTAGTAAAGTATAGGATGCTATTGGTGGGACATTACAAAACAGTTTGAGGGGGGGTACAATACAATGGAAGAGAGCTAGTACTGTTTGACAATGCAGTATTGCATTAGTAACGTGGTAGTAGTCACGAAGAATGCTTTCATGCATTAGGAGGAGGGGTTTCCTACCAGTAAGACTGCTTTAATGAGCCTTACTGGCACGGAAAACATTTTGTGCATTGGGGCCTGTATATCTACTGTATATCTGTTCATATGAAGCAAAATCATGTAGGCTGATATTCTAAAGACTTAGCTGGCTTATCGCAGCAAAAAATGCCTTACCATAGGGCATAAACTGTACTTAGGTGTCCCGCGGTAATTTTGGATTTGGCACATGCTAACCATGTGCTAAAAATTAAAGTTTATTTTTTAGTGCTGAGTGGATGGAGTGGGGGGGGGAGGGGGGAGAGAGTTCTGAACTAATTGGTTAATGCAGCTACATTACCACACACTAGCCAATTAGTGTGTGCTTAGCACGTAAGCTTTTATTGACTAAGGGCTAGATTCACTAAGCACACCGATTGTGTTTGCGATCGTGTACTGACCCGATTTTTCCCTGACCCGATTCACTAACCTCGTGGCCGATCAACCTCCGATCCGATCTAATCCATTCATGCAAATGAGGGGAAATGACATGCAAATGTAGGAAGGCAGCGGTTCACTAAACAATTTCAGGAACAACAACTGGGCTGGCCAATCCAAAAAGAAGCGACTGCTGAGGACCAGTCACTCACGTCCTTGCCGACTGTCCTGTTCTTTGCCGCCCTGAAATCCCAGCTGCTCTCTGCCCTGCAGCCCTGGAATCCAGAAAACCATCCCCCAAAGTATAGTCCCCTTGCTCTCTGCCTCTCTGCTCTGCAGCCCTGAAATCCCAACCATACTTCCCCCAACCATCCTTCTCTGTTCTCTGCCTCCCCGACTCTCCTGGCTTGTACTGCAGGGAAGGATTCTCCTGCTCTCTGCCGCTCCGACTCTGGATCTCTGCCGCTTTGACTCTCCTGCTCTTTGCCACCCTTCCCTGCAGTGCGAGCCCGTGTTTTTAACCCGCGGGTTTAAAGCGGGGCTGTACTATGGCGTGTTCTGTTCCAGAACATTCCGCAGTGCAGCCCTGCTTTAAACCCACGGGTTAAAATCACGGGCTTGTGAAAAAAGTAAAAAATTTCCAGCTCTGATTAAAGTAAAAAGTTTCCAGCTCTTCCTTGCGTGGAGAGCATGGGTAGACCATCTACAGGCAAAGAAAATGGTCTGCGCATGCGTCATAGAAACATAGAAATAGACGGCAGATAAGGGCCACGGCCCACCTAGTCTGCCCACCCTAATGACCATCCCCTACCTTTGCCTAGTGAATAGAGCCCACGTGTCGATCCCATTTGGCCTTAAAATCAGGCTCTTCAGCGATCTGTGTGGTCGGTGTGGGGCATGCCTCCAACTGAGTCAATTTGCATGAAGACTCGTTGTGAATCAGTTGCCCGGCCACAGATTGGATCACTCATGGAGCGGTAAGGTTAGTGCATTTAGCCCTAACTAATGCATGATAGTAGGGATTCATGTGCTAATTAGCATATGGCCATTAGTAGAGAAAATAGAAAAATCAGTCATTTTACCCCAGCGATAAAAATGTTCATAGCACATGGAAATGGCCTGCATCTAAGGCCACTTTTTACTGCTTTTTGATAAAAGGGCCCCTAAGTTATGCATGCAGTTGGTGATATTTTAGACCTAGGCACACAATGGCTTATAAACTAGAAATGAAAACTAGCAGACTCATAAAGAAATCACTGAACACAGTCAAGAGGACTAGAAATAAACAATTGACCTGAGGAACAGGAGAAAAGGGACTAATATTGCATTATAACTCCTAAACAAAGGATACAATAATATTGAAGATGCAGGGCTTTTTGCCACAGCTCACCCATGAATGGGTGATCTTAGAGAGACACCTTCACTCTTGAGGAAAAAGCCTAACAAAAATAGTAGGTTTTGGACCTCATAAAAGACAATTCAGTTCTGATACTAAAGGGTAAACCATGAATGTCAAGTGCAGTATGTCTCCAAACAAACTTTATGGTTGCAGGGATGGTTAGCAGGTTAGGTTGGGGAAAAAAACAACAAGCTTTCTCTTTGGCTGTATCAACAAACTAAGAGAAACAAAAGAAGGTCCATATAATAAATATTATAACATTACTAAGGCACACTAGCTGTTTTAGCGCACATATCCACAGACTATAATGGAGGCGTTAGCGTTTAGCACCTGCTAAAACGTCTAGCACCGTTTAGTAAAAGGGCCCCATGGTGAATAATGGTAAGATCTTAAATGGAATCCAAAACTGCAGATATGTACAACGATGTAGGCAAAATTTATTGTGACAACCAAAATATATCTAAAAACCTTTTTACCAAACAGGGGACCCAACACGGTCCGTGTTTCGGACAACCTTCATCAGGGGTCCATGGTGAAAAAGGGAAGACAAATATGTCACGAAAAAGTACAGAAGAAAAAAACGGATCATATGTATCGGCGAGGGTCACTGGATATAGTAAAGTCTCGCTAGAGTAAAATTTTTCACTGCAATTTTTTTTGACATATTTGTCTTCCCTTTTTCACCATGGACCCCTGATGAAGGTTGTCCGAAACACGGACCGTGTTGGGTCCCCTGTTTGGTAAAAAGGTTTTTAGATATATTTTGGTTGTCACAATAAATTTTGCCTACATCGTTGTACATATCTGCAGTTTTGGTTTGTTTGCTCCTGCTTGTTTTTTTCACTATATAATAATAATAATATAAATATAAATATAATAATAGTGTATTTCCTTGAATATAATGGGTTACAGGATCCGAGGCAACATGGCTTTACAAAAGGTAAATCGTGCCAAACGAACCTGATTGAATTTTTTGATTGGGTGACCAGAGAGCTGGATCGAGGACATATGCTAGATGTAATTTATTTGGATTTCAGCAAAGCCTTTGATACAGTTCCTCATAGGAGGCTGTTGAACAAACTTGAAGGGCTAAAGTTAGGACCCAAAGTGGTGAACTGGGTCAGAAACTGGCTGTCGGACAGACGCCAGAGGGTGGTGGTTAATGGAAGTCGCTCGAAGGAAGGAAAGGTGACTAGTGGAGTCCCTCAGGGTTCGGTGCTGGGGCCAATCCTGTTCAATATGTATGTAAGTGACATTGCTGAAGGGTTAGAAGGAAAAGTGTGCCTTTTTGCAGATGATACCAAGATTTGTAACAGAGTAGACACCGAAGAGGGAGTGGAAAATATGAAAAAGGATCTGCAAAAGTTAGAGGAATGGTCTAATGCCTGGCAACTAAAATTCAATGCAAAGAAATGCAGAGTAATGCATTTGGGGATTAATAATAGGAAGGAACCGTATATGCTGGGAGGAGAGAAGCTGATATGCACGGACGGGGAGAGGGACCTCGGGGTGATAGTGTCCGAAGATCTAAAGGCGAAAAAAACAGTGTGACAAGGCAGTGGCTGCTGCCAGAAGGATTCTGGGCTGTATAAAGAGAGGCGTAGTCAGTAGAAGAAAGAAGGTGTTGATGCCCCTGTACAGGTCATTGGTGAGGCCCCACTTGGAGTATTGTGTTCAGTTTTGGAGACCGTATCTGGCGAAAGACGTAAGAAGACTTGAGGCGGTCCAGAGGAGGGCGACGAAAATGATAGGAGGCTTGCACCAGAAGACATATGAGGAGAGACTGGAAGCCCTGAATATGTATACCCTAGAGGAAAGGAGAGACAGGGGAGATATGATTCAGACGTTCAAATACTTAAAGGGTATTAACGTAGAACAAAATCTTTTCCAGAGAAAGGAAAATGGTAAAACCAGAGGACATAATTTGAGGTTGAGGGGTGGTAGATTCAGGGGCAATGTTAGGAAATTCTACTTTACGGAGAGGGTGGTGGATGCCTGGAATGCGCTCCCGGGAGAGGTGGTGGAGAGTAAAACTGTGACTGAGTTCAAAGAAGCGTGGGATGAACACAGAAGATTTAGAATCAGAAAATAATATTAAAGATTGAACTAGGCCAGTTACTGGGCAGACTTGTACGGTCTGTGTCTGTGTATGGCCGTTTGGAGGAGGATGGGCAGGGGAGGGCTTCAATGGCTGGGAGGGTGTAGATGGGCTGGAGTAAGTCTTAACAGAGATTTCGGCAGTTGGAACCCAAGCACAGTACCGGGTAAAGCTTTGGATTCTCGCCCAGAAATAGCTAAGAAGAAAAAAAAAAAAAAAAAAAAAAATTTTTAAATTGAATCAGGTTGGGCAGACTGGATGGACCATTCGGGTCTTTATCTGCCGTCATCTACTATGTTACTATGTTACACTGCAGACAAGGTTGGATCTCCCTTTTCCCTTTGGTTCTGCTGCTTAAATGGAATCCAGCATGCTCAGCTTCCAAGAGAGGAATGAGATGATCAATTTTTCTCTTTCCAAAGAGCAGCTTGATGGAGGTGTTAGATACAGAAACTTAAGATGAAGATGAAAGAAATTCAAGAAGCTTATTATTCTAAGGATTGTTTATAGCAAACCTTCATTATGTTGACTCAAAGTGTTACTAGTTGTCCTGAACATAAATTCTAATAGAACATTATAGCAATTACTTGGGTTTCATAGCGCGTTTACAGCAAATGGCTGTCACCTCAAATTAAATGCCGGAATGAACTTTGGAAAAGCACTGTCATTTATTACCACTTAGAAGAAAGGAAAATAGTTTTCACTTGTCAGCTTTTCAATCCAAACGCCTGTGGAATTCAGAAATTCCTTTTCAAGGCATTTATGGTGGGTTTAAGAAATCTTCACTTTACGCTTGTTTTACCATTTGGTGTACTAGGCATCATGCAGGGAGGTAAAGAGCAGCTGTAATCAAAGTAAAATAGGCTCTGAGAGTCACACAAACTAAGGCCCCCTTTTATCAAGCCACATTAGGGGTTTCTATCACCAGCTGCCGCGGTAAAAGCTCCAATGCTCATAGAATTCCTATGAGCGTCGGAGCTTTTACCGCAGTGGCCAGCAATAAAAACCCTAATGTGGCTTGATAAAAGGGGGCCTAAAAGACCCTTCAGCACCTACTTTTTATCCACAGGAAGAGTGGTCGATTTTCATATGGTGCATGTACACAGTGAAAGGCTTTTGGAATTGCCTTCACAATTTAATATTTTAAAAAAATCCAAGGGTCGACATTCAATGTAATTGACCAGAAATAGTTGCTGACCAGTGTGTGGCACAGTAGTTAGAGCTATAGCCTCAGCACCCTGAGGTTGTGGGTTCAAATCCCATGCTGCTCCTTGTGACCCTGGGCAAGTCACTTAATCCCCCATTGCCCCAAGTACATTAGATAGATTGTGAGCCTGCCAGGACAGAGGGAAAAAACGCTTAAGTACCTGAATGTAACCCACTTAGATAATAAGTAGTATATAAATACTATAAATAATAAGTAATAATAATAATAATAAGTGCTTGAAGCTATCCTCTAAGGCAGGGGTAGGGAACTCTGGTCCTTGAGAGCCGTATTCCAGTCGGGTTTTCAGGATTTCCCCTATGAATATGCATTGAAAGCAGTGCATGCAAATAGATCTCATGCATATTCATTGGGGAAATTCTAAAAACCCGACTGGAATACGGCTCTCGAGGACCGGCGTTCCCTACCCCTGCTCTAAGGGCCCCTTTTACAAAGCTGTGGTAAAAAGGGGCCCTAAATTTCAGTGGCACTTAACTGGTTAGTGCTGCTGAAAATGACTGGTTAGTGCCAGACTCAAAACCAGTTTGGGAGTGTTCTGGGGCGGAGTCAGCACTTGGCTGGTTAAGTGCTGATATTTAGAACTTAAGAAGCCAGGTGAACGGCATAAACAGGACCGTATAAAAGTCAGTTCTATTGTTATGTGGCAACCCATAGTTGGTTAAGTTCTGAATAGCTACTTAACTGGTTATGTGTTAGCTGGCACCCCACAAATAATGGATATTCAATGCCAAAGCCCAGACATGGCCCATAGAACATTGCTGAAGCCTAGATATGGCAGGATAATACTGGTGATGGTCAGCAAAATGCTCTCTGCCGCTGACTGAATATTTACTCCCTGATGTCCAAATATATGTTTTTACAGCATTTGTTTTGGCAGGCTGGTGTCGGGATGATCACATCTGTTGAATTTAATTATCAAAATATCAGGGTAGGGGAGCCTAGGGGCCGGGGGAGGGATGTTATAAATGCCCTTAAGACATGTTATTTTACTGTTAAACCCCATTTCAGTAACTAGACCCCCTTTTACAAAGACATAGTAGCAGCTGCCATGCGTCAGAGTGATTACTGCAGCATTGTAGAAGGAGCGCTAGGTCTTATTATATAAAATGGGACCTATGCTAAAATAGCACAACTTTGTGGTAAAATAATACATCTTAACAGTAGCTAACATTTATAACTATGCTTCTGAATGTTAAGGGGGGTGGGAAGTGTGAAGGAAGGGGGTTCCAGCCCTTTCTTCATTATTGGCTGATGTCAGCTTTTGCCTTTTATAAAGCCAAAGTAGCAAGTGCCAGCGTGGCAAATGCAATGCAGCCCATAGGAACTGAATGGGCTGCGTTGTATTTGCCCAGCAGGAATCACCAACGTGACTTTGTAAAAGGGGCCATTAGAGCCTGGTACAAAAGTACATAAAAATGTAAGTTTTGCCATATTGGGTCACAACAAAGGTCCATCTAGTCCACTATCCGGAAGCTGTTATAGGGAAAAACACTCTCCAGGGATTCAAGACAAAGAAGTTCCTGCTGAACCAGAACGCACACAGGTAAGGCTAGACTCAAACAGGGCACTGGTCTTTGACCTAAGGGTTGCCGCGTGAGCGGACTGCTGGGCACGATGGACCACCGGTCTGACCCAGCAGTGGCAATTCTTATGTTCTTCTAATAGTGGCCAAGCCAGGTCACAAGTTCCTGGCAGAATCCCCCCCAATAACAAGATTCCACTCGTAAAAGACCATGTGGACCAGCGGTGGCTTTCTCCAGGTCTCTCTTAATGCTGTTTTAAAACGGCAAAAGATATTCCAGCTACTTCAGTGACCTACCGGCAATTTGGCCGCCAAACCTAGCCAGCAATGTGCTGAATATTGCTGGATAACCAGTTATATTGCACAATATAACTGACTACTCGCTAAGTGCTAACTGGCAATTTTCAGCAGGAGATAAACAGCCAGCTCCCACTGAATATTGCCAGATATCTGGTTAAGCGCCATTTAACCGGCTAGGAGCCATTCCTGGCCAGTTAAATGGTTTTAAATATCGGGTGGTGTATCTCATATTTGATTCTTCTATTATAGTCATTTTTGGTTATACAGTAAAATCTTGGTTTGCGAGCATAATTCATTCCAGAAGCATGCTTTAATCCAAAGCACTCGTATATCAAAGCGAATTTCCCCCACAGGAAATAATGGAAACTCAGACGATTCGTTCCACAGCCCAAAAACTTTAAATACACAATACAGCAAAACCTTGGTTTATGAGAATGATTAATTCCGAAAACATACTTGTAATCCAAAACACTCGTATCAAAGCGAATTGCCCCATAAGAAATAATGGAAACTCAGACGATTCGTTCCACAACCCAAAAACTTTAATACAAAATACTATACGTACTTGTATTGCAAGACCTCGCTCGTTTAGAACAGTCACTACACTCCTGCAGCGTCAGAGAGAGAAGAACCATCGGCTCCGTTGTGATGTGTATAAACTGTATGTACTTGTATTGCAAGACATTGCTTGTATATCAAGTTAAAATTTAATAAAATGCTTTACTTGTCTTGCAAAACCCTTGCAAACCAAGTTACTTGCAATCCAAGGTTTTACTGTATATTGTTTTATTAATTTTTATAGTGCACCACTTTAAAACTCAAGTATTAACCCCTTTTTTACAAAATCGTGCTAGCACGACAAACCCCCCCTCCCCAAAGCCCTTTAAATCTCTTTGGGCTCCAGGGCAGTTAGTGCTGTGACAGCCACTAGTGCGGCTTTGTAAAAGGGGAGTAAGTAGAATATCAAGCAAGAAATCCAATCAAACCCGGTTATGCTAACTGCTTTTGCCACATTTTCTGGCAATGAGTTCCACAGGTTAACTCTTTGCTGAGTGAAAAAATTTCTCAAATTTGTTTTTAAGGAAATTAAATAATAATACCTAGTTTTGGCCTTTGAAAATTAACAGTTGATTTATGTTTACCTATTCCTTTCCATTAAGGATTTTGTAGTCCTCTATCATACCCCCCTTTCTCTCTACTCCAAGTTGAAGAGATATAAACCTTCTTAGCTTTTCTTTCTATGACAGTCGTTCCAAACTCTTATTCATTTTGGTTACCCTTCATGACCTTTTCTAATTCCCCTCTCTCTTTTTTTTGATGAGGCAACTAGAATTGCAGACAATACTCAATGTGCAGTTGTGCCATGGAGTGATATGGAGGTATTATAATATTCTTTGCTTTATTCTTATTCTTTTCCTAACATTCTGTTTGCTTTTTGGACCACCACAACGCATTTAACAGAAGAATCTGCACCTAGATCTTTTCCATAGGTAAGTGACTCCTAATGTGGAACCCAGCATCAAATAGCTATAATTTGGGTTATCCTTCCTAATGTGCATCACTTTGCATTTGTCCACATTAAAATTCATCTGCCATTGTATACCCAATCTTCCAGTCTTGTAAGGTTCTCTTGCAATTTCTCACAGTCCGCATGTGATTTAATAGCTTTGAATTATTTTATATCATCTGCATATTTGATCACTTTAGTTGTAGGTGTAAATTCAGGAATGGTTCTGCAGTCCCAGCACATTTGTCAGTAATCTCTGTGGACAGATTTGAATGAAATTTGGTTGGAGAACTGGAATCTCAGTGAGATGTTCCCCTAATCAAATTTCAGTTAAATATATCCACAAAGTGGATCTTCAAAACTTATGCATGAATGGATGGACAGAAGGACAGATGCTACTACAGCTGTGGTAGTTTCCACTGACAAAATATTCCTAATGATAAAAACTCACCTGTGGAGAATCCCTGATAGGAGTGATGGTAATGAAAGCTGACTTTGACCCTTCTAGATCAGAAGTTGTGGTTAGCAGTTGTGGAAAGCCGATTTTATGATTCTGTGATTCTGTTTTCACATTTCCTCTATGTCCTTCTTGGAATAATGGATTTGATAGTCCTGAGCTTGAGTCTTTCACAGTTGTTCTAGAAAACACCAGACACCCACAGAGGATTAACCTAAAGCTTTAGGGACTTAGTTTTAGAAAACCTCAAAAACAGTTAGACCAACTCAGTCAAGACTGTTTATAATTTGTATATAGCTGAGAATGAGATTTATAACTACTGGCTAATAATTGATAATGGTTTATAAAGCCCACAATTAGAGGGGACCTGTGGTGATACAGTACAAAGGAAAAGAGTAGCCTATTGGTTAGAGAAGTGGACTGAGAACCAGGGGAATTGGGTTCAATCCAAACACTTATCCAAATATAATTCCACTTAATATAAGGCACAAATATATTGCTTCATAAATAATAAATAACTTTCTAAATAATAAATTGAACTTAAAGGGGAAAAAGCCTCACGTCACGACTCTGGACTCAACGTCCTCACAAAGCTTCTCTGTGCCTCCTCACCGGCATAACCCCCTAACCCCCATTCCATTTGAAGTGCAATGATCAAAATATAACTCAGTTCAGTTTAGTGAATATTTGAATAAACAAACAACTTAACTTGGACTTTATTTCAATTATTTAGAAAGTTATTTATTATTTATGAAGTAATATATTTATGCTTTATATTAAGTGAAATTATATTTGGATGAGTGTTTGAATTGAGGAGTTCCACCAGTTTCTATTTTTGCGGTGAATTAGGTTAAATTGTCATTATAGCAACGTGACCCTGGGCAAGAAACATAACCCTCCAGGTACAAAAACGTACCTCCCCCCTTTTACAACACCACGCATGAGTTTTTTTAGTGCCGGCCAGTGCACTGAATACTCTGCAGTGCTCCAACGCTCATAGGAACTCTATGACCGTCGGAGAAGCACAGAGCATTCAGCACGCTGGTGCTAAAATCCTCGTGCAGTTTTGTTAAAGGAGATTGGACCAGATTCTATAAAGTACACCTAGCCACTAGGCACCCTAATCAAGAACACCTAGTGATGTCTAACTTCAGAACCCACATGGAATTTTTTAATTGGCTTGATAATTAATCACATGGGTTTTCAGCTAATAAAAAAAAAAAAAAGAGAGAAATCAATAATTAAGAGTTCCACATGGAACTCTTAGGATGTCTAAGTTGAGGCACCCTCCAACATCTACTGATGCTTACATGAAAAGTAGGCATGATTTTAGGGGCGGAGAATAGGGGCATGATTGACTTAGGCATTGCTAGGCGTCTGAGTTAGGTTCCGGTAAATTAGGTCAGGTAAAATCCGGCAAAATATATTGGTGCCTATCTCGACAGTACCTAGCGATGCCTAAGTCCACTTAGGCACTGCTAGGTGTGATTTTACAAGTGACGCCTACAGAGTGGCGTGGTGCTTAGGTGCCATTTATAGAATCTGGCCCAAAGTGCCTGAATGCAATATGTAAACTATTTTGACTGTACCACAGAAAGGCAGTATATAAATAATCTAGCACTATCCATATCCATACAGAGATAAAATTATGTCAGAAATTCCAAGACAGATGTCTGTCACTATAAAGGGCATTTTATGAGTATTAATCAAAATGTACATATTTAGATTGCACACATGTGCAAACAGCAATTTCATAAAGTTGTTATTTTCACGTGCACATCCCCAAGATGAAGAGATTTAAAGTGGGCATGATGGGGGGATGGCATGGTTTGGGCATAGCCAAAACATATCTAGAAGAGAACATTTTCCCATTACCTTTTCCACCTGCCCCAAGGCACACATAAGTAATATCAGTCTGTTTAAAACTCAGACCTATGTAAGGAGGCATGGGCATGAAATCATCCCATCACTTCCCAATGCCCCTGACAATCTTGGTGGAATGAAATCAACCTCTGCCCCTGAACCTCATCACCCTCCACCTTGGAACTCTTACCTTTTTGAGGGGTACTTCTTGTGTCTCCGTTTATAGTATATGATACCTCCAAATACAAGAACTGCTAACAGTATTACCACTATCAGTGTTACAACAATGGGGACAACGCTATCTCCACCTAGAAAAACACACACAGAATAAATACATGAACAAGATATTAAGCTGTATTTAAACAGTGGCTCCATAAACTGGGATATGAGGCAAAATTATTTGATTACAACCAAAAAAAAAGAAAAAAAGAAAGACCCTCCTGTATTCTCCCATATTGCAGAACTGATCTTGACCTTAATATTATTGGTCCTTGATAGGATACAGTAGCTGTTAACAAATGAAATGGTATTTTTCATGATGACTCAGACTTTTAAGCAGGGGCGGACTGACCATTCAGGCAACCAGGCAGTGCCTGAGGGCCCATAGCAGTTGGAAGGCCCAGTATCTCCTCCCCAAATGATCAATATCTCTCTACTCTCCATTCTTGGGTCTGGCACGCCCCCTCTCTCACACCTCTTCCTCCTCTCCAGCATCTCCCCCCTCCCCCAGTGCATTTATCTCAAAATTTCCTTTCTCTGTACAAGTCTTGAATATAGGTTGTCTGATACTGACCGGCTTGTTCTCTCTGCCACTGCTCACCCCTTTCTGATGTAACTTCCTGCTTCCGCATGAGCCGGTAGTGACAGAGATATGGTTTTGGTCAGTGTCAGATAGCCTATGCCAGGGAAAAGAGAACTTTTGAGGTAAAGGCAGGGTAGGATGTGAACCTGGTGAGAGAGGGAGAAATGTGGGGGCTTTGGGAGAAGCCCATGACTCTTATTGACCAGGAGCCCAGATCTCTTATCAGTCCACTCCTGCTGTTAAGATGTATCTGTATACCCAGAAATCCCACTAACATAATTTTTTTTACTGCAAATGCCTTCTGCTGGTCAACAGAGAGAAATCATTAACTACCCTGAGATATTTCCATCAGCCTCTTGTTGCAATATGGTGGGGCCCACCCAGGCTCACAGTGACATTCTCTTTTGTGATTGCAAACCTGAAAAGGAATGTAGGAAGTTTAGAAACAAATATGTACAATCCCACATGCAGAAACAAATACAAAATCATGATTTTTTTTTAATCCTTATTGTTCATATCTGCAGACAGATTGGCTAAGGACTATTTTTTTCATAACTCTATACCTTTGTTACAAAGCTCACTAATAAGCATTGGCATGATAGAAAAACCATTTAAAATACAATAAATATATGTCAGAGCATATCTATAAGAATTTTAGAAGGTAGTTTTTTAAAGCATGTGGAAGGCAATTCGGTAACAGTGCACTAGGAGGAGCATTCAAGGATTTATCTACCTGAGTATGAAAGAAAGTGTTGAAACAAGTCTGTGCATGTCTCAAGGTTACTCATACACAGTTGTAGCTCAGTGCGAGTCTAACATTCCAACAGACAGGATGTCAGGAGAGTCCCTGTGTGAATCAAGTAAGAGACTGCTAGATTTGGAGCATTGTTCAGTGATAAAATTTCTCACAAAAAAGGGAAAAAGCCAAAGGAGATTCATGAACGCATGACTGCAGTTTATGTTAAGTATGCCCCATCATCCTACAATAAAATTTTGGAGCAAGCAGTTTAAATGGGGTAGAGAGTCTATTGAAGATGACCCTCACACTGGATGGACTGTGGAAGCAACTTTCACAGAAATGTACAAGAAAGTCGAGGATTTAATTTTGACAGACAGATGAATTAAGGATTCCCAAACAGCTGAAGAAATGGGCATCTCAGTAGGTACAGTTTAGAAAATAATTCATGAAAAATTGGGCATCTCCGAGGTTAGTGCAAGATGGGTTCCAAAAATGCTGATGCCATGTCAGGTGGCCAAGAGGTTCCAGTGCTGTCAGGAGAATTTGGAGATGCTCCGTGAAATCCAAGCGAGATTTTTTCATTGGTGACTGGAGATGAGAGCTGGGTCTATCAAAGAGATCCTGAGTCTAAAATGGAGTCAATGTAGTGGAAACATGTCATCCCCCATCCGAAAAGAGTTCAAGACAGAAAAATCTGCAGGCAAATTTGTGGCAACTGTCTTCTGGGATGATGAAGGACTTTTGCTTCTGGAGTTCATGCCACATGAGGCAACCATAACTGGGAGGAGTTACGCCAACACAATGATTGCTTTGCAGGAGTCAATCAAGGAGAAAAGACGAGGAAATCTCACAGCAGGAATGCTGCTTCTTCACAACAATGCACTGGTACACACATAAGTAGCAGAAAGGTGTTTGGTTTGAAGGAGCCCAGGAGCTCCGCCCTAGCCCAAGCAGAATCCTGCTGCATGGCCCATCACCTGTTCTCGACTCTACCCTCTATCTCCTCCTGGTGTTGTACTTTAAATCTTTGGGGCAGCCAACAAGCAGGCCTGCCCCTAGAATTAGAATGAAAGGTTCCAGGGCAGGCCTACTCATTGACACTGTACGGCAGCTGCCCCAATGATTTAAAGTACAACATCAGGAAATGGGTGGGAGAGTGGGCACCATTTGGCAACTGCCAATTTTTGGGGAGGCCATGACCCCCTGTGGCCTCCCTCTGTTATGATGCCTATGGGTGTACATGTCATGGCAATCACAGGCTGTCATCCAAGAATGTGGGTTTCAGCAGCTGAACCCCCCTCCCCCCAGGTCTACTTTGATTCCTGGCGGTCTAGCCCTAGATTCACTAACAATAGTGACTCATTCACTGTTGGCCGATTTTCTGGCCAATTTTTCAACAGTGATGGATTCACTATTAAGTTTGCATGCAAATGATTTGCACAGAGGTGCAAATGATTTGCATGCAAACCCACCGACTCAATCGCTCAGTGAGCGATTGACACAATGCAGAGCTCTAACAGTAGTGACAAGGGAAGCAGCCTCCTGTCACTGCTGTCAGGGCTTCTGCTTTTTTATTAATGGAACAGATGTTCTGCGAGCAATCTGTCCCATTAAAAAAAGCCCCCCCCCCCCCAACCGCTAGCACTCTCAAACCCCAAAAAGATGGCAGGAAGGATTCCCACTCCCTCCTGCCCACAAATACCTTCCCCCTCCCCCGAAGAAAAAGGCAGGAGGGATGCCCACTCCCTCCTGTCACCAAAGCTCCCCTCCCCCTCCAGGCCCCGTATCTTTGACGTTGGGAGCTGGAGGTATCAAAAACACCTCCTGCTCTAGCTCCTCCGTGATGAAACTGGCCTCCCCAGTGGAGTGGGAAGTCCTTCTTGGCAGGAGGGACATCCTTCCTGTCTTTTGTTTTAGGTTCAGATGGGTTGCCCCAATTGTCAGGGGGGGGAGTGATTATTGGTGGTCGCTGGGGAGGGGTGGCGGTGGGAGATTTTTTTCATTTTTTTTAATGGCACAGATATTTTGCCATTGAAAAATAAAAACCCAAGGCAAGACACGCAATGTAAGTGAATCAATTGCTTAGCTAGTTTGCATGCGGTTTTACTAATTTGCATGGCCGGATCGGAAAATGGGAGGAGAAAAACACGCGGAGAGCCGTTTAGTGAATCGGGTCAGTTAGCAGCGATCGTTGCTAAACCTGTGAAAACAGGTTTAGCGATGATCGTTGACTTTAGTGAATCGGGGCCATGTTTTTTGTTGTTGAGGCAGAAGCAGAGCCCTCTCACTCCTGCCCCTTGTGGCTGCCTGGCACTGAATATCAGGGGATGATTTAACCAGCAACGATCAACGTTTAAAAAAAAATTGCTGATAGCAGCTGCCTGAATATCGGGGAGATTGTCTTTAAACTAAATCTAAGATTCCACTTATTATTCACACATTAATATTCCAAATATTACAGTAAAGGAAAGCTAAGTTCTGGATTCCAGATTACAAAGTGTTTCTGCATGAAATGAGCACTTAGCTACCTCATAATTTAAATTTGTTGTCCTAACATGAGGCACTATAAAAGAAAAGGTCTGTAGATCACAATAGCATTCATGGGGTAATTATAATTAGGGGTGTGCAGGCAGAAAATGTGATAGAGATGTTTAAATACCTACACAATATAAATGGGCATGAGATGAGTCTCTTTCATTTGAAAGGAAGCTCTGGAATGGGAGGGCATAGGATAAAGTTAAAAGGTGATAGGCTCAGGAGTAGTCTAAGGAAATACTTTTTCCAGAAAGGATGGTAGATGTGTGGAATAGACTTTCGGAAGTGGTGGTGGAGACAAAGACTGTGTCTGAATTCAAGAAAGCATGGGATAAGCATGGTGGGATCTCTTAGCTAGAAGAGGAGATAGTGGATGCTGCATATGGGCAGACTGGATGGGCTATTTGGCCTTTATCTGCCATCATGTTTCTGTTTTTGTTTGCTTCGTTGTTTCATTTCATAATAGCATTTTATTGAGATTTATTAACCGACTTATTCATGAAGAGATTCACCCAAAGCGATTTATAATACATTACATAAAAATCAAGTATTCTTAAGTATTTACTCTATCTATCTTGGCAGGCTCACAATCTAACTGTGATACCTAGTAGAGAGTGACACAGTAACTGTTACTGCAGGAATTCCGTGGTTACTGTGGGTGTTCCTGTGGTTACCACAGGAATTCCCATGGCAACAGAAAAACGTTGACAGGTTTGCCTGGTATTACCATGGCAATGGTTGACCATTCCATGGTAGTGTTGCGGAAATGGGAACCACTGTCACAGTAATACTGTGGCAATGGGGACCGAGGGCACCCTCCCCAAGCCTCCCTTGTATGTTTCCTGTAGTCTAGTCGCTTCTTCAGGAGCAGGAAAGAGTTCCAACATTTTCATGCCCCTGATGCTACTAGAACTGATTGCCGCTGCCGGTCCGAAGATCCTCAGAATGGCTGCCGAGACTTCATGGGGCAACCTCACAAAACTTTGCGAAGTCTCCATTGCCAATACATATCTTTCCTATTTGATAATGTAATTCTTTACCTTAATCCTATCGTTCCAATAGGTTTTAATGCATGTCACCCACCTTATTTTACTATTTTTATTATGCACAAACTGCTTAGAAGACTGAGAGGCGGTATACAAATTTTTATTAAACTTGAAATTTGACATTAATAGATAGGGCTGCCAATTAGCCCCCAATTATTGACTCTAATTGGCTCCTAAGCCAATTTAATTGTGTCTACATCTTGGATTGTGTCCAATTTTGGGTACCATATATAGAATCTAGACTAGGAAAACCATGAGTAAATGATGTCAGCACCTGGTTTACAGAATTGCCCTTCACTTGAGATAGGGTGCATTATTATAAAATGAGATGATACAAAAATGTACACCCTTATTTGTAGAATACATTTGGAATAAAATTAAGACAGTAAGGGTGAAATTCATCAAGGGGCACTAATGGATTTAGCCCGTGCTAATGATTAGCATGCACTAAATGCTAAGACACCCATTCTTAGCATTTAGCGCACGCGTTCTTCAACCTTTTTACACCTATGGATCGGCAGAAATAAAAGAATTATTTTGTGGACCGGCATCGGTCCGCAGACCAACGGTTGAAGAACACTGAACTAAGTCGTGGGCCAGCCCCTGCCCATCTCTACCCAAATATCCACCCCAGACCCTGCCCCCATAGTCCTAATTGTAACACTATTTTTCATATATACACACAATATAATCTTATTAACGCCGCATCGATCACACCGCAGACCGGCAGTTGAAGAACTCAGTTTTGGGCTTGATGCACATGCCGGCCCTGTGAACTGGCAGGAAATTTATGTGGACCAGCTCCAGCCCATGGACCGGTGGTTGAAGAACACTGGGTTAGTGCACACTAAATCTATTAGCACTCCTTAATGAATTCCCCCCTAAATGTGACTCACTGAGCAGAAAGGTACCAAAAGCAAAATACTTGATTTGTTTATACCACAAGATAGAGGGTTATCAATTGCCTAATCCTGCAGAAAATTTCAGCCTCAGGTATGGACTAATTATTGCTGGCTTTTACTAAACTGTGAAAGAGCTTCTTACCACAGGCCAGTGAGGTAAATGCTCCGAAGCTCATAGGAATTGAATTAGCATCAGAGCATTTACCTTGCCAGCCCGCAGTAAGAATCTCTTTCGCAGTTTAAGAAAAGGAGCCTTATGTCTTTAAAAAATGAGAAATCTTTATCAATAAAAAAGTAATTAATCCCAGAAATCACATACCCCACTTTAGGTACTTGCAATGTTTAGGCTGTAGAACATGAGAAACATCAAAGTTGGGAAAACATTGCAATGTCCAATTCTACTGGCCCTGTAGTACACAAAATCTACAAATATAAGTTGCCCCTCCAAACTTTTATAGCCTTTATTTCTGTTATTTGCAACCCGTTTGGTATCTTTTCACTCAGTGGGTCGAAATAATCAGGTAAATTATACATACCCCATGGTTGTTACATTTTGAGGAACAATTTTTTGCACCATAAATGGCGAGGCTCTGACACAAAGCTTCATAGCAGACCTAAAAGACAGAACAAAATTTTTAACTATCATGGACTTGAATTACTAAGACTTTTCCTCCATTCATGTGTCTGTGCAAAAAAGCTTACAGAATCACGTCCATGCTGCTGAAGATGGTAGATCGTGGGGATGGCAGAAAGTGACTAATGCAAGGCTAGGAGAAAGGCTTAGAGGTAACAGTGGCAAATGCTGGAAGAAAGGGCAGATGCTAAAGGATGGGATGGGAGAAGGGGATTAGGTATAGAGGCTAGGGGTTGACCAGACCCAGGCATAGACCTACTGAGGATTAAGGAGCCTAGGGTTGCCAACTGTCTGGATTTTTTTCCAGGATTGTACAAATTTGTAGATTAACTGTTTCAAAACCAGAATGATGGTTAATGTGTCTGGCTATTTTTCAAAGTTTAGCCCTCTCCAGTCCCCCCCCCCCCCCACACACACATACAATGTAGGATCCAGTCAACGGGAAGACTTCTTCAATGGTTGAGATGCAAGGCTTGTGGGGATGGGAGTTCCTCACAGAGACTTGGAGAGAGCCAATGGAATAAGTGAGTATCTGGGGGGAGGGGGGGGGAGTGAACTTGTTAAGCAAGGATAGAAATGTATGAGAGTGGGAGTGCAGTGTGAGGTAAAAGTTGGAAGCTTAGAAAAATAACTGGCAGCAAATGCAATAATTTTACATGTTGGTATGCAGAACTGGTTGTTGGGAAGGGGACACTGACTGAGCCAGCACAGCCCCAGTAGGGCTGACAAACTTTTGACAGAAACCCTCCACTCCCCCGATACCTACCCCAATCCATGTCCCTCCCTTGCCCCACTCATGCCCTGCCCCAAATCCCTTCCACACATACTGTTGCACCCTTGCCCCACTTATCTACAGCCACCTACACTAGAGTTGCCATCTCAGAAAGAGAAAATGCTATATTTGTAAATTCTATGATTATTTAATAAACCCTATCTGACATTTTGACAAACTAAATTAAAAACTTTTGAAGTCCCCTTAGCATAGCCAATGCACAACAGTGGACAACAATTGAAAACACTGTGCTCAAGCTTGTGCAAAAACACATTCAGAAGATTTACCATACATAACAACAATAACTCCAAAGACTCAAAAAGCAACATCCTTATCCATGAAAAGGAAGCACTGTAAATATTACACTGGGCCTTAAAACACCAATACACCATCTAGTAAGATTGCTACAGATCTCTACACATAAATTACATGCTAACAGGTTACTACTGTACCTTGATCACATGCACAAATCACAGTTAGACCCTCAAGAAAAATGAAAAAGGGTCCACAGATCAGCAAAAGAAATATCAAGGCAAAAAACTATAAACCTCAAGAAGTCAGACTTTCATATACAGCAATACTAAAGAAAAATAAATTGAAGTTCAAGATATCTGACATGATGCAATTAATACAGTCAAAATAAAATATTCCTTTCTACCGCATTTTTCCAATTGATTTGATCCAAGTGTCTCTTCTCCCAGGGGAGCTCAGAATGATTTACAGGAATTTTATTCATGTACTCAAGCATTTTTCCCTGTCCATCCCAGTCTATTTAATGTACCTGGGGCAATGGGGGGTCGAAGTGACTTGCCCAGGGTCACAAGAAGCAGCATGGGTTTGAACCAACAGGGTGCTGAGGCTATAGCTTTAACCACTGCACCACATCTGCTATTTGGACACACAGTCTTCCAATTTCCTAATGTATTCCTACAATTGTTCAGTCTCCATTTGTTTTAACAACTTTGAACGGTTTGAACAGTGCCATCTGCAAATTTAATCACCTCACTCATTGTTCCAATTTTCAGATCACCGGTCCCAATACAGATCCCTGCATAACTCTGTAATGTTTTGTGTTTTTATGTTATCTAGTCCAGTGTTTTTCAACCTTTTTTATACCCATGGACCGGCAGAAATAAAATAATTATTTTGTGGACCGGCAAACTACTAGGACTAAAATTAAAAAAACCCTTTCCGCCCCATCTCCGCGAGCTCAGTCACCTCAGTAACTATAGAAAAATAGACAAATATAGTGCAAAATATAGACAGCAGATATAAATTCTCAAAACTGACACATTTTGATCACTAAATTGAAAATAAAATCATTTTTCCTACCTTTGCTGTCTGGTGATTTCATGAGTCTCTGGTTGCGTTTCCTTCTGTCTGTGTATCCTTTCTTTCATTTCTTTCTTTCTGCACTCAAGCCCAAGAATTGTCCCTTTCTATTCCCTCCCTCTTTCCTTCCTATGTCCTTAGTGCCCCCGGTGCCTCCTTCCTATGTCTTTAGCCTCCTTCCCATGTCCTTAGTGCCCCTTCCTGTCTTTAGTGCCCCCAGTGCTTCCTTCCTATGTCTTTAGTGCCCCCGGTGCCTCCTTCCCATATCTTTAGTGCCCCTAGTGCCTCCTTCCCATGTCCTTAGTGCCCCAGTGCTTCCTTCCCATGTCTTTAGTGCCCCAATGCCTCCTTCCCATGTCCTTAGTGCCCCCAGTGCCTCCTTCCCATGTCCTTAGTGCCCCCAGTGCCTCCTTCCCATGTCTTTAGTGCCCCCAGTGCATCCTTCCATGTCTTTAGTGCCCCCAGTGCCTCCTTCCATGTCTTTAGTGCCCCCAGTGCCTCCTTCCCATGTCCTTAGTGCCCCTTCTTGTCATTAGTGCCCCCAGTGCTTCCTTCCCATGTCCTTAGTGCCCCTTCCTGTCTTTAGTGCCCCCAGTGCATCTTTCTCATGTCTTTAGAGCCCCCAGTGCTTCCTTTCCATGTCTTTAATGCCCCAGTGCCTCCTTCACATGTCCTTAGTGCCCCTTCCTGTCTTTAGTGCCCCAGTGCCTCCTTCCCATGTCATTAGTGCCCCTTCCTGTTTTTAGTGCCCCCAATGCCTCCTTCCCATGTCTTTAGTGCCCCTTCCTGTCTTTAGTGTCCCCAGTGTATCCTTCCCATGTCTTTAGTGCCCCCAGTGCCTCCTTCCTATGTTCCTCTCACTGCCTTCTACACTTTGTCCCACCCCCACCGCTGAAGCCAGCCTGCCTGCCTATCTACCTCTCTCCCTCCCTCCCTGGCCAAAGCCAGCCTGCTTGCCTGACTACCTCCTTCCCTCCCTGTCGTGAAAAAAAAAAAGCCTCCCTCCTTCCTTTCCCCGGATCGGCCGCTATCTTACCACCCTGTTGCTGTTGCTAAAGCCGACAGGAAGTCTTCTTTCCGACATCAATTCTGATGTCGGAGAGGACGTTCTGGGCTAGCCAGGCAGCAATTGGCTGGCCCAGAACGTCCTCTCCAACGTCAGAATTGATGTCGGAAAGAAGACTTCCTGTCGGCTTTAGCAGAAGCAGCAGGGCGGTAAGATAGCAGCCGACCCGGGGAAAGGAAGGAGGGAGGCTTTTTTTTATGAGCAGCAGGGAGGGACAGGGTCTGAAAACGGGACCTATGGTCACCTTAATCTTGCCGGCCCTGCGCGGACTGGCAGAAATTTCCTGTGGACCGACACCGGTCCGCAGACCGGCAGTTGAAGAATAGTAATCTAGTCTATTTTGGGTCCCGGGATCAGGCCTCAGAGTCAGTGGGAAGTAAATTAACAAGACAGCAGCCAAGGATGGTTTGGAAAAGACATATAATATAAGAATAGGCTTATTACAAATATAGAGCATATATTAGTTGCAAAGCAGCTTCAGTATGGATGTGTCTGAACGAATGAGATTGGGGGTCAGAATGTTCGTGTGTATGAGAGAGCAGAACAGAGAGCATATGTATGAATGAATGTACTGAGTGTCTAAATGGCAGATGTAAAGGCGTGAAAGGCTGAAGGAAGAAGACAGAAGAGAAGAAATGGCAGGGGGTTTGAAGTCTATCTTTATAGATTTGAGTTTGTTCTAAAAATAGTATCTTCCAGTATTTGGCTATATTCATTCCTTTTGTCTGTCTAAGCACCAAGCCCAAAAGACTTTTGTTGGCCTTAAGTACTGGTCTTATCATATTTTCTCTGTTTTTTCTGCTTTCTAAGATCTCCTGTTCATTTGATATTTTTCTCTCTCCAAGTCTACCACCCATTTTCTGTCTCCATCTCTATCTATGCTTCCAGCATCTTCTTCCTGTATCCCTGTCCCTTTCTCTATCCTCCCCCCCATGTTCATCCTTTGTCATTTTTGGTGCCCCTATCTTCCCCTTATATCCAGTATCTCCTCTCTTGTGTCCCGATCCCTCCTTCATGCCAGTATTGCCTTTCTGAGTTTCTATCCACCTCTGTGTCCCTGTCCCTATGTTTTCTCTATGCCCAGAATCTCTCTCTCTCTCTCTTTTTTTTATCCCTGCCACCCTCTTTCTCTCTTATCTTCCTCCCATATCCTTCACCCTGTGTCCAACATTTCTCCTTTTCTACAATATAAAATAGGTGATCCTTGCACAGCAATGGGGCACATAATAGAGGATGCCCAATTATAGAATTTCTTCTTTAAGTGAACCCGTCAAAGCTTAAGTCCTTTTAAAATTGTCCACCCTAGTCCTATCATAGCAGGGCTCTGTCTGACTGTGCCTGCCCTACCCCACCACAGCACACTTTGTCCCTCTGCTTCAGTCTCCCCAAACAAGGGAGTCACCAGCCACCTATGCCCTACATATGTTAAAAAAAAGATTCATTTAGTTAACTTCCCAAGTTAACTGGAAATATTCTTTTGAATAGCAACACATTTCATAGTTTTTCAAATATATTCAGCCTCTTTGTGAATTGTGAAAGCCTAGGGTTGCTCTGTAATCTAGATGTAAAAAAAAAAAAAGTGTGTCTTACCATATTCTCACCACATTTGGTACCAGTTGGCACCAACCCTGGGTCTGGTAAGATTTCAGTTATATCACTGGCCAGTTCTGCTATTTTACACTTTTGTCCTCCGTTTAGTGTTATAAAAGATAACCTACGCGTAATAGGCATATCGTTCCCATTGACGCAATGCAATTTGCCACACTTGACATCCCTGTGAGGAAGTTGAAAGATAAAAAATATAAATGCACCTGTTTCTTCTGCAAGACTGTTGCACTCCTATGAACTCCTTCTAATAGGAATCCTACCAATGCAATGTCTATCTGTAAAAGCAACTTGTATAATGGAGACATTTAACAAAAATGACCTCCACTCTTAAACAAATAGTAAAATTTGTGATAAAAGTGCTCAGAGCATGCTTGTGAGGTATCAGTCAATATGGAAACTTTTTTGTGATTTGTCACATATCAAGAATCCCCAGTAGTGGCGAGGAGCTGCTTGCAGATTATGACAATTCTTTGCACGAAGATGTTTTTGCACTGGACTATAAAGCACAGTTACTTACCGTAACAGGTGTTATCCAGGGACAGCAGGCAGATATTCTTAACGCATGGGTGACATCACCGATGGAGCCCCGGTACGGACACTTTTAACTAGAAAGTTCTAGTTGGCTGCACCGCGCATGCACGAGTGCCTTCCCGCCCGACGGAGGAGTGCGTGGTCCCCAGTTAAGATAAGCCAGCTAAGAAGCCAACCCGGGGAGGTGGGTGGGACGTAAGAATATCTGCCTGCTGTTCCTGGATAACACCTGTTACGGTAAGTAACTGTGCTTTATCCCAAGAAAAGCAGGCATCATATTCTTAACGCATGGGTGACCTCCAAGCTAACAGAGAGGGAGGAGGGATGGTTGGCCATTAGGAAAATAAATTTTGTAACACAGATTGGCCGAAGTGTCCATCCCGTATGGAGAAGGCATCCAGACAGTAGTGGGTAGTGAACGTGTGAACTGAGGACCAAGTGGCAGCCCTGCAGATCTCCTCGATGGGCATGGAGCGGAGGAAAGCCACAGAAGCAGCCATAGCTCTGACCCTGTGGGCCGTGACAGCACCTTCCAGTGAGAGACCGGCCCGAGCATAACAGAACGCAATGCAGGCAGCAAGCCAGTTGGAAAGCGTCCGTTTAGAAACAGGACGACCTAGATGGTTAGGGTCGAAGACAGAAAGAGCTGAGGGGATGAGCGGTGAGCCCTGGTACGGTCAAGGTAGTATGCAAGGGCACACTTACAGTCCAGCGTGTGTAACGCCTGTTCCCCAGGATGAGAATGGGGCTTCGGGAAAAAGACAGGCAAGACAATGGACTGGTTGAGGTGGAAGTCCGAGACCACCTTGGGAAGAAATCGAGGATGGGTACGCAGAACTACCTTGTCATGGTGAAAAACCGTGAAAGGTGGGTCTGCAACCAGTGCATGCAGCTCACTAACCCTCCTGGCAGAGGTGATGGCAATGAGGAAAAGCACCTTCCACGTAAGAAATTTGAGAGAATTTGTGGCAAGAGGTTCAAAAGGAGGTTTCATGAGGGCGGATAAAACCACATTCAGGTCCCAGACAACTGGAGGAGGCTTCAGAGGTGGTTTGACATTGAAGAGGCCTCACATGAACCGGGAAACCAGTGGATGAGCCGTGAGAGGTTTTCCGAGGATAGGCTCATGAAACGCAGTGATGGCACTGAGGTGGACTCTGATTGAGGTAGACTTGAGGCCAGCGACGGACAGAGAGAGCAAATAGTCCAGTACAGTTTCCACTGCCAATGAGGTGGGGTCGTGGTGATGTAGTAGACACCAAGAGGAGAACCGGGTCCACTTCTGATGGTAACATTGGAGGGTAGCCGGTTTCCTGGAGGCATCCAAAATACGACGGACAGGCTGAGACAGATTCTCTGGAGAGGTCAGCCCGAGAGAAACCAAGCTGTCAGGTGGAGCGAGGACAGATTGGGATGCAGTAGAGACTGATGCTGCTGTGTAAGTAGAGTAGGAAACACAGGGAGAGGAAAGGGTTCTCTGGAGCTGAGCGGGAGCAGGAGGGAGAACCAGTGTTGGCGAGGCCACCGAGGGGCGATGAGAATCATGGTGGCTCTGTCCCTGCGGAGTTTGAATAACGTCCGCAACATCAGAGGCAGCGGAGGAAAAGCATAGAGGAATCGATCCGTCCAGTTGAGCAGGAATGCATCCGGTGCCAGACGATGAGGCGAGAAGAGTCTGGAACAGAACTGGGGCAGCTGATGGTTGTGAGGAGCTGCAAAGAGATCCACTTGAGGAGTGCCCCACCGAGCAAAGATGGAGCGGAGTGTGGGAGGATCCAGAGTCCACTCATGAGGTTGAAGGATGCGGCTGAGATTGTCGGCCAGGTAGTTCTGGTCGCCCTGGATATAGACAGCCTTGAGGAAGAGACTGTGGGCCGTGGCCCAGGTCTAGATGCGGATGGCCTCCTGACAAAGGAGGGGAGATCCGGTGCCGCCTTGTTTGTTTATGTAGTACATGGCGACTTGGTTGTCTGTGCACAGGAGAAGAACCTGTGGGTAGAGGAGGTGCTGGAAGGCCCTGAGAGCATAGAACATGGCTCTGAGTTCCAGGAAATTGATGTGATGTTGACGCTCCTGAGGGGTCCAGAGTCCCTGGGTGCGAAGGTCTCCCATGTGAGGGGGAGGCATCTGTGGTTATGATCATGGAGTGAGGGGGTAGATGAAAAAGTAGACCCTTGGAAAGATTGGAGGAGTTCAACCACCATTGAAGAGATAGCTGAAGAGACGATGTCACAGAGATGGGATGCGAAAGAGGATCTGTGGTCTGTGACCATTGGTTGGCTAGAGTCCACTGAGGTGTCCTGAGGTGGAGTCGCACCAGAGGAAGTACATGGACTGTCGATGCCATGTGGCCCAGGAGGACCATCATCTGCCGAGCTGGAATAGAGTGATGAAGGAGCACCTGACAGCAGAGGTGGAGCAGAGTCCGTTGGCGGTCGGAGGGGAGAAACGACCTCATCAGAGTGGTGTCGAGAACTGCACCAATGAACTGAAGTCGCTGTGTGGGAAGTAGGTGCGACTTGGGGTAGTTGATCTTGAACCCCAGGAGATGGAGGAAAGAGATGGTGTGTTGAGTGGCTTGTAGCACAAGCGGAGACGTAGGTGCTTTCACCAACCAATCGTCCAAGTAGGGGAACACCTGGAGGTTGTGAGACCTGAGGAAGGCCGCCACCACAATAAGGCACTTGGTGAACACCCTGGGTGATGATGCGAGGCCAAAGGGTAGCACTTTGTACTGATAGTGATGGTGCTGGATCTGAAACCTTAGGTAGCGACGTGAAGTCGGATTGATTGGGATGTGAGTGTAGGCCTCTTTGAGGTCTAGGGAACATAGCCAGTCGTGTTGAGAGAGAAGAGGGTAAAGCGTGGCAAGGGAGAGCATTCTGAATTTTTCCTTGACCAGACACTTGTTGAGGTCCCGGAGATCGAGGATGGGACGGAGGTCTCCTGTCTTCTTGGGAACCAGGAAGTAGCGGGAGTAGAATCCCTGACCCCTTTGGTCTGAGGGTACCTCTTCGATGGCATTGAGAAGAAGGAGGGATTGTACCTCCCTCAGGAGGAGGAGGGATTGGGAGAAGCAGACTCTATGGGAGGATTGTCTGGTGGAAGAGTCTGGAAGTTGAGAGAGTAGCCGTGGCGAATGATGTTGAGGACCCACTGGTCTGATGTGATGACCTCCCAACGGCTGAGGAAAAATTGTAGGCGTCCTCCGATAGGCTGAGGAAGAGGCAACGATGGTGGGAGACTGGCTATGCCCTGGAGAAAAGAATCAAAAGGGCTGAGATGGTTTTGACGGAGGGAGAGGCTTGGCAGGTTGGTGAGACTGGGAGCGAGCCTGAGGTTGATGCTGCTGACGAGGTCGGCGAGGTTGCTGTTGTGGCGGGTTGAGAGGTCTGGTCGAGAACCTGTGTTGGTAGGAGGACTGCTGTCTGTAGGGGCGAGCAGGCGGAGCCTTCTTTTTAGGTTTCACCAGAGTGTCCCACCTGGTCTCGTGAGCCGAGAGTTTCTGAGTTGTGGAGTCCAGAGACTCCCCGAAGAGTTCATCACCAAGACAAGGTGCGTTCGCCAGGCGGTCTTGATGGTTGATGTCGAGATCAGAAACTCTCAGCCAGGCCAGACGCCGCATGGCAACAGCCATGGCAGATGCTCGAGAGGTCAGCTCAAAGGAGTCATAAATGGAGCGAACCATGAATTTCCGTAGTTGAAGTAGGCTGGAAATTTGTTGTTGAAAAAGGGGGACCTTACGCTCAGGGATATATTTTTGCAAGGATGAAAGTTGTTGCACCAAATGCTTCATGTAGAAGGAGAAGTGAAAGGTGTAATTATTAGCCCTGTTGGCAAGCATTGCATTTTGATAAAGTCGCTTGTCAAATTTATCCATAGTTTTGCCCTCTCTGCCAGGAGGGGTGGAGGCATAAACACTGGAGCCCTGGGTCTTCTTTAAAGTGGACTCGACTAGAAGAGATTCATGGGGTAGTTGAGGTTTGTCGAACCCCGGGATCGGAATGACCCTGTACAAACTATCCAGTTTTCGAGGGGCTCCCGGTACAGTGAGAGGGTTTTCCCAATTTTTGTAAAAAGTTTCCCATAAGATGTCATGGACGGGTAACTTAAGGAATTCTTTGGGGGGTTGTTCAAAGTCCAGGGCATCGAGAAAGGCCTGGGACTTTTTAGAGTCGGACTCTAAAGGGATAGAAAGAGCCGCCGACATTTCCCAAAGAAATTTGGTGAATGAGGATTGTTCAGGTTTGGAACCGGTATCGACCATCGAGGGTTCCTCGTCCGTTGACGAAGCCTCATCCTCGGTACTGGGCGGGGATTCTTCCCACAAGTCCGGGTCCCTGACATCGGGGTGTGCAGGACGGGACGGTGGTGTAGATGGCTCAGTGTGGCGAGTCTTAGAGAGAGACTTGCCAGAGCGCATCGAGACGGTACCGGGGGAGGAAGATCGGTGCCGGTCCCGGTCTCGGGGGGACCGGTGTCGTTCTTGATGTCGGGGAGGGTCGGCATCAGAGCGTGGTTGCACGGGAGGATTGAGTGGTTCAGCCACGAGCACCGGCATGGACGTGTTCAACGGTACCGATGGGGTCGACACTGGTGGTATGGTGCGAGGCTCGGGCCGGTCCGGTACTGGAAGGAGTGGGGCCAACATTGCTGGCAACAGGTGTTGGAGTTGCTGCTGTAGTTGCTCCTGCAATTGGCTTTGGAGTATGGCCGCAATGCGGTCGTCCAGAGGAGGCACCGGTACCGCTTTTTTCTTTTTCGGTACCATAGGTGCCGCTCCATGCCCCGGCGATTAGGAGGCCGATGACGAGGCACTCACCGAAATCGGGGCGGAGCGTTTGCGGGGTCGGCGTGATGCCGGGAGGACCGGCGTCGCCGCTGTGGCAGGAGGGCGCTCAAGGGAAGTGGAAGGCTTCTTAGCCGGCTTACCTGGTGCCAGCGACCCCGAGGAAGGATCAGGCGTCGTCGAAGTAGTCGGTGCCGACTTTTGCGATGCCGTCGACGGCGCGGCAGATTCCATGGCAGATCCGGTACTGAAAAGGATATTCTGCTGGATCTGCCTATTTTTTTTTTTAATTATAATTTTGAATACATTACAATATTCAATAATTCCAAAGGAAAAAAGGAAAAATTACACAAAACAATACATAATCAAATCATACATACATAATTCCTTTTAAGCCCACATTAATGGGGAGAATATGTTACTATTTCTAATCAGAAAAAAAATCAAGAAAATTAAAGGACTATAATTCACGGTTCATACTATGCGACCTTGAATCATTCCTTACTAATTGGGATATTAATTTAATTTAACTCCTCTTATTCTCAGAAGATGAAACAAACTCATTTCTGTTCTCTCGCAACTAAAAATTGTTGTAGTTGTATAGGATCCCATCATTAATGAACTCAGGTAGTAATCATTGAAATGCAATGATGGGAGGTCTCAATGTGGTTCCCACAGCGGTTTTAACATGTTTTCACTGAGCACTTTTATCACACATGTTACTTTATATTTCAGATTGGAGAACATTTTTATAAAAGGTCCTCATCAGACCAAGTTGACATATTTCATCAGATAGGGTCTAGGAGATAACATATCCCCAGAATCATATATATTGTGAGTATATCAGTAAAAACAGACATAGTGGAGAAATTCTTTAAAAAGCTACATGTTAGGTAGTAGGAAGATATAAATGGTGCTATTCTAGAATACTAGACATAAATGATCTCTTATAGCAGGGCTGCCCAAGTCCGGTCCTCGAGATCTACTGGCAGGCCAGGTTTTCTGGATATCCGCAATGAATATGCATGAGAGAGATTTGCCTGAACTGCCTTCTTGGTATGGAAATCTCTCTCATGCATATTCATTGTGGATATCCTGAAAACCTGGCCTGCCAGTAGATCTCGAGGACCGGACTTGGGCAGCCCTGTCTTATAGAATACCGATTAGCAGGAAAGTATACACAATCCCCTGGATGCTATATATGGTGTTAAGATTTTGGCACTGAGGTTTGTACACTGATCAAAGATCTGCATGCATATTATTGAGCTTACGAGCCAATTAATTGTAATTAACTGATATTAACAATGAATTATTGTAATTAACTGATATTAACAATTAATCATTGAAAAGCACCCAAATAGGCACCTTCATGTCTCAAAAGAAGGTTAACATGATTTTCTTGGAGGAGGGCACTATTGCAAGTTGTTCTTCGATGGTGCAATCTTGCAATGGAGCGTCCATGTTTCTGACCTTGTGGCTGCCACATGATTAAAGGCCGAGCGCTGCACTTTGTTTGGATTAACTATCCAAAAGGTAATGTATGAATACATATGTTGAATTTTGCTACCTCTGGTTCCGGTTATCGCGTAATTTAACAATTGCCTTTAATTTTTGATTTGCCCTCGTATAATTGAAAGTCATAGGCTCCTATTTCCTGGAATGTGATAAGATTTTGCAATTAACATAATCAGACCTGAAAATACCTCTGCATTAGCTTTTGGGATATTCCCAACAGCTTTCCATTCAGTTAATGCAAAGTAAGATATTTTACTGTGCATTATCTGCCTTGTAGATAATGCAATGCAGTTATCTACACCTATTCAAGTAGAATTAACTGCACGATGCTATTTGCTGTATTAACTGTAAGGTGCAGTCCCCAATCATTCCACACCCTTCTGCGTGCCAGGGGTGGGAGGGAGGGGGGATTTGGTGGAGCAGAGGACACCTTTTGCGGATCCAGGCTGATATTCAGTTGGAGCTTATGCGGTCTCATATAAGCCCTGGCAGCTTCCTTGTTTTCATTGGATATTCAATGCCAGTGCCTGGACATGGCCTAGCATTGAATATCTAGGGCTAAATCTGCCCGCAGTGGTATATATACAAAAAAAAAAAAATACTGACCTCCATGGGCTGAATACCAGCTAGACCTAAGGAAAGCCTTACTTTTATTTTATATGCAAACGGTTTGATTGAAAATCAGTGATGTGAAATTCTGTATCCTTTGCTAAACTTACTTTAAACATTACAATTTGGGCCTTATTAGAAAAGCAATACATACTGAAAAAGGTCCTTTGTTTATCTTTTAATGCTTCTGTCGCACTAGATAAAAGATAATTCATTCTTACTTTGTTTATGCAGGATTTATGAGCAAAAAGAGAACAAAAATAGTTCTCTCTGTAAGAGAATTTCAGAAAGATGCATAGAGGCATACCCAGACAGCAACAAAATTTTAAGAGATCGAAAAGAAGTTCTGAAATACTGAAAAAGAACCCCCTAAATATATGACATTATAGAGCAAAATGGTCATTTTTGAGCCTTGTGCCTGGACACTTACTTTCTTCCGCAGGCTCGGTAACCGTATTCTGTCTTCTTACAATGCAAGCTCATTGTTCCCTGAATATTCTGTTGGAAGCAGATGTCTGGAGCTACTTGTGCACCTAAAGAGTAATGCAAAACAATTGGGACAACATCATTAAACATCGGGAAGGGACATCAACTTGTCAACTTTCTTCATGTAGGTTGTGTCATTGATAGCCTTTGAGCAGGACCCAATATTTATTTCTGTCAGGATATAGACAAACAGAAGAGCACCCCACCTTGGGATATAAACAGAACAAACAAGAAAAGGCAAGGTGGATGTCTTTTCAACCCAAAAACTCTTTATTAGGAACAATAGGTCCCAACAAGGATCCCGGTTTTGGCGTATAGAAGACGCCTTCCTCAGGGGACACAACATCTAGTACCCTGTTGTTTTGAGTCTTTCAGACTTTTTTTTTTATATGAACAATCCATTTATTTTCAGTCTTTTTAAAGATTATCTTATAATCTGTATTCCCAGCACTGGCGTGACACCTAGTGGACCATTAGACATACCCCTGAGGCAGGCCTCCATCTGGGGGCCAAAATACAGACTGTGTCGGGCCATCAATTGGATCCTTTCAATATAAGGACATCCAGTTTATAGGACTTTTTATACATGTGTTTTTATTCATGTATTTCTTTATTTTGAGTTTATAGGAATAAAAGATTGTTTGTCTCAAGGTTGACATGTTCTATCCCACTCCCCACGTGTTCTTTCTTTGTTGGACTTCACCTGGGGTGTCTGTTCCCTTTACTTTGCTTTGTTTTTATACAATCAGTAAGCCAACATGTGGTAGTTTTATTTGGGTAGCCACTGAGCAATTGTATTAAGGCATTTTTGCAATCGGCTAAGATCAGGATTTTTATAATGAACAAGGAGAATATCACCTGCACAATAATATTCACTGATTTCGGTGTTTTGGACAAGGTAAGCCAGGGAACCAACAAAGAGATTAAAAAGAATGGGAGACAGAATGGACCCTTGTGGTAATCCACAGGAGAATGGATAGAAGTTTGAATCTGGCTGGTCATCAGAGGAAGTAACCTTAAACAATCTGTTATGTAGATAAGAGCAAAACCAATTGTAGACGGTGCCTGAAATACCAGCAGCAGATAATCTAGAAAGCAAGAATATGGTCAATTATGTTGAAGGTGACTGTGAGATCTAATGAGATGGTCAGGACTATAAAACCTTCATCCAACCTGCCATAGACCTCGCTTAGCATGGCAATTAGGATGGTTACAATATCATACCCTGTTCTGAAACTGAATTGGCATAGATGGAAAACAAGCCTGAATTCTAAATGAGTTTGGAATTGGCAAATGAATATATTTTTAATTTATTTTGAGATAAATGGTAAATTGGATATGGGACAGTAGAATGAAAGGACAGAAGAGTCCAAGGATGCCTTTTTAAAAACTGGATGCACAATAGCCTTCTTTACGGAATCTGGTAGGATGCCCTCAGTCAAACGTATAGGACATAACTCCAGATGGGGAAATTTATATCATGAGAAAGGGATTGGGTCTGATTTATGAGCTGTGAGATTCATTTGAGAAAATATTTTTGACAAGGAGCCTAAGAAGGGACATTGAAGAATTTTCAGTTTGAGCTGGGGTTGAAGAAATGAAATTATCAAGTGAGGCATTAGTAGATGTACCTGATCTAAGTGAATAAAAAACTGGACTGAATGTGATAATCGTGGAAAAGAGTAATGGAAAAACTCACCAAATAATGATTGGACCAAGATATGGGAGCGGTCTGTGTGCCTCACCTTCCATGGAAGTGACGTTAATAGATAAGGGTTGAACTCAGAGGCATAGCTAGGACTCAGTGAGCCTTGAGAGAGAGAGAGGACCGAGATGCCCCCCCGCTGGGTCCAGTGTCCCATTCCAGGTCCAGCTCCGCCTGAATCCAGCACCCCCTGGTTCTAGTACCTCCCCTCGCACTCAGCTACTTACCCACTTGCCAGATCCTCCATAGCTACAGCATCAGAGACAGTGCTAAAGGCTGCTTCTCTGGCTGGTGGAACCTTTCCTCTACTGCACCCCACCCACAGAAGTTGCATCAACATGATGGGACATGGCAGAGGATAGGTCTTTCTGGCCAGAGAGGCAGCTTTTCTCGCTGTCTCTGATGCTGTAGCTGTGGAGGACCCTGTGGGTAGGTAAGTAACTGAGTATAGGGGGTGGAGAGGTGCTGGACCTTGGTGCACAGAAAGGAAGGTTCAGTTGCATGCGTACCCTACCTCTTGGCGGCCCTAGGAATTTTGCTAGGCTCACTCAATGGTAGCTATGCCCCTAGTTGACCTGAATAGAGATTCCCCTTCTGGCTGTGCCTGCCTGATAAATTCTGAAGTTGGAATATAACTTTCTCCCTCTTTTGTTCTTGTATTTTACAAATGACTGTGCATATACCAAATTAATAAGCACAAATGCAAAATACACTTGTGGTTTGAATTAGGTTCAGTAAATGGTGCTCAAAGATCAGTAAATGGCTAGAAAAGTAAGCGTTAAGCACTATTCTATAAAGGGCATGGAAAGGTAAGTTTGCTTTATAGCATAGCTCTTAGAGCCAATTCCCATACCTAAAGTTGAGAGCTGGAATGTAAGCCAGCTGAAAGCTGGTGAGCAGACAGAAAGCCCATCCTAGCCTTGAAAACAAGATACGGAACTTTGAACTGAATTCAATAAACCAACGGTGACGGTATGTACTCATATTTCCCCTCACTGGGAACCTCAGATCTGGGGAAGAGGGAAACATGCTTGATTACCTGAATAAATTCATGTAAACCGTTCTGAGCTGAGAATGGTATAGAAAATTGAATAAATAAATAAATGTTGGCACAGAATTCATAGCATTTTAGTGCATAAATAGTGTTATTCTATAAAACTGACAATATTGCAAAAGGTGAAGTGGGGAAATGTAAATAAAGTAGTGGAAAAAAAGCACCACTTAAAGGTAGCTGAGAATCTGCTCAAATGGAAGAAAAAGCCTCAGGTTTTATTAGCAGAGCTTAAGCTCAAACCACAACCTCCATCCACATCATTGGCTAAAAAACTTCCATAGAGTGACAGCTCGCTGTTGAGGTTTAAAATAATTGAGGACTGAGATATTTTGCAACTGAAACCACTGTGAGTGTTTAAAGCAATCTGTTAAAATGCCAACGTTTCACAGCACTAAGCCGTTTCTTCAGGGCTAATATGGCCTTGCTTGAATCTTCACAGAGTGACAGTGTTGTGCTCACGATCTCACCAGTGTCTATAAAACCGCACCCAATGTTTTGGAACACCCGTGCTTCTCCCCAGACCAAGCCTCCTTTTCATACTAGAGGATTTAGGAACAGGATATTATAGAACAGCAAAAAGGAAGATATGCACGCAAATCCAAATTAGTGCCAATTAAGTTCTATTATGGATTGGTAAGACCTATTAATTCATTGTTGATTGCTCATTAATAATAATAATAATAATAACAGTTTATATACCGTAGGACCGTGAAGTTCTATGCGGTTTACAATGATTAGAAAGATGCTACAAATTGAGTAGAACTTACATAGTTGAAGAATAGTGGCTAACAATTTAAGGGAACAGTTGTAATTGGGGGAGGGGGGGGGATTGAGATGGGAGATTGTGATGGGAGAGATTGTGCAGATCCGCTACCTAGGTATTTCAAGAACAGGTATGTCTTTAGGTGTTTCCTAACTAATCCAGATACACCCACATCTTGGATCCGTGCCTAAATTTTGCCATCGATCTTTCAGCGCCATATATAAAACCTAGGGGTTGTGACAGCAGAGTATCCGAGTTAGCAGTTTTGATAGGAATAAATAGGATGGACTTATGCATACCTGTACCCCACAGGTTTTCACAGTGTTGGCTGTGCGTCGGACATTCTCCATTGTAACAGTATCCCTTTCCATATTTGCATGGCACCCCATTTTCCTGGAAGTCATCCTCTGGGCACTCAGCCGCTTTGCCAGTGCAGTACTCAGAGAGATCACATTCATCCTTCTGGCTCCTGCACAGCTCACCGACGGCTTGGATCTGAATAAAGACTGTGCAGTCAATAATGTGCTCTGGTTTCATCCTGCTTCTTTATTGCCACTTTTTAGGAGGGTGAGAGAAGTGACAGTATGTGGTATATGCAAATTTCTAGCTAAAGACTGCTAGCCTAATGAGATCAATAGCAAAACATATTCCTCTTCTTTCTCTAATTACTAAAAGATTTTAGATGCTTTATTAGACCATAAATGGATTTTAACCTCAGTAAAACTCTAATAAGGCCCATTTTAGACAACAAAATAAGAGTGGGAAAAACTAACAGATTCTGGATTGACTCAAAAAAGTTTATTTAGGAAATGTACAGCCTCAAATGTGGATGAAAAAGTGTGACCAGACCCTACTGAGTCAGAAAATATAGTCTGAAATTGGGATAAAAGAGTACATGAAGCAGACTCAACAGCCCATGTTTCAGCAAAATGTGCTTTCCCCTGGAGTCCTCCAAAACTAAAACGTAAAATACAGTCATCCACATTTGAGACTGTACATTTCTTAAATAAACTTTTTGAATCATCCAGAATCTGTGAGTTTCTTTTCCACTATTGTTTTGCTTTCCCTGGTTGTTTCTGTGGGACATCACTGGATCTCTACCTTACAGTAGATAGATGAAGAGGGGCATTAAGAGTTTCAGGGTGAGATATAGAAAATTCCCATTCTATTTTACAAAGGCTTTGCCTAAAAATTACATACACTGTGAACCGAGAAAAAAACCACACCAAAATGGTTTTTGTCGTATCTGCCAGAGAATTCGGCCGATTCTTATGAAATTTAGTGCATCGTATCCTGAATGAAGTTGATGTAAAATGTTGTAAATATTTCCCACCACACCACAACACTGCCTTGTGAAAATGAACTGTTGCTATGGGATACATGCAGAAGCAGATGATAGTTTGTAAACAGTCTCTGTATCAAAATGGTTTTCACTGCAGAAGACCAAATTCTGATAAAGAACTTGGTACTGCTGAAAGGTTACAGCAGTTGACGATTGTTGACAGAGTTCCCGCAGAAGGGTTGGAACAAAAACGTCCTCGATGTGCTGTTACGAAGGTCCAAACAAAGGGCACTGTGGATCATAAGCCAGGCAATGGATGACCGTGCTCAATTCGCACACAAGAGCACATCGATGTTGTACGCAATCTTGTACTGAGCCAGGAGGATGCGCCACAAACACACCGAACAACTCACTAAATAGCACGAGAAGCAGGAATAAGCCAGACATCTGTAGTTAGGATAATTCATGACAATCTAGAATTAAAGTGTCTTAAAAATTGTCATGCCCAAAAATTAACTTTACACAACAAAGACACACCTGAAATGGTGCAAGCAGTTTTGGACCAAGTACCTGGAGCACAGCGTCAGCTTCATCTCCAACCTGTTGATGGCAACGGGCGACTTCAAAACTTTTTGAAAAGAAATCAAAACTCTACTTTTCAAAAAATTTATCCAGATATCTTAACCCAACCCTTCCTCCTCCTCCTAGATAAATTCTCCCCCCAAACCTCCACTTAAATAATCTCTTCCTCCCCAAAACACCAACCAAGTATTCAGATTCCTGAAATGTAATGTAATCTTATTTGTACTCTAACTGTAATCTATTTGTTATATCACACAGTAACGTACAGTCAATTTAATATCCAATTTGCAAGTTCTTCCAGAATCAATCCAGCTACCTCTCCTCCCTTGTAACCAAAAAAAACAAAAAAAAACCCCAAAACTGTTGTAACTTCACTGGAAATGTCCAGTTAGCTCTTTTGTAATCCGCCTTGAACTGCAAGGTATAGGCGGAATAGAAGTCCCTAATGTAATGTAATGTAATGTTTACAAATGAAAAGATATTTACAGTAGCTCCACTGATTAACACACAGAATGATCGCCTGCACATGCCTTCAACAACACTGAAGTATGAGGTTAATGCCAAACACCTACTATGGACCTGCCTGACCTTCAGCCAATCAGTCATGGTCTTGGTTGCAATCTCGAAACTCGGATTCACAGGTCTCTTCTCCATCGATCCTGGGGTTAAGATCAACGGCGCATACCACTGGGTCGTCCTCTTGACACAGAAGTTGTTGCTAGTGATCCGTTGCATGTCAAGAGACTACTTTTATCATTCAACAGTACAATGCTCCAGCACATTGGGCAAAGGACACCATAGAACTGCTACATCGGGAAACCCACACTTCATTGGTCCAGACCTCTGGCCTGAAAATTCACTAGACCTAAACCCTGGGGGATGATACAGGAACGTGTTTACCAGACAGAGATATCCAACATCGAAGACCTTAAACAGCACCTCATCTCTGTTAAAGCTGAGCTGAAGCAGAGCGTCGTTGACATTCTGTAGATCAGTGGCGGCCAAGGCTGAGGACATTCCTTCATGCAAAGGCAGCGCACTTCAAACATCTCTTTAATTGAAACATTACTTTCTGACCACATTTTTCTGCAAGATACACCATAAAACTTTTTGATGTGTTTTTATTCAGTTCACAATTTATTTTCACAAGATAGTGTTGTGGTGCAGTGGGAAATATTTACAACATTTTACATCAACTTCAATCAGGACACGACGCACTAAATTTCATAAGAATCAGCTGAGTTCTGTGAAAGACACAACAAAAAACATTTTAGTGTGGGTTTTTTTTGGTTCAAAGTGTATATGGATGGTCATGAGTACATGTTGCTATTTCTCCACATCCAGCAGAAGAAAGGGGTCACAATGTTCCATGTGGGAAATAAAGTAAGCAGCTTTCCTCATAATTTGTAGTAAAACAGTGTTTTATAATCACTGCTCCTAATAACAGCTATTCCGTTACTCCCCTCACTCCGGCCTCAATAACCTCCATTCTGACACCTTCTTAATGACATCAATGACACCCTTCTACCCCTAGATCCCAGTCCTAGCTCTTAGCAAGGATCATTTGAGAGCAGTAATGATCCGCCATTTCTTCTGATTAACTGAAGTCCCAGATACAAAATGTCATCCATATAAGGGCAATTTTCAAAGCCATTTCTACACTTTAAACTGTGTTTTATGAATAGAAATGAGTCTGTTGAAAACTCCATTATGCATCTATGTTTACTCACACATTGGGGAGGCAGTATTCGACAGACAAATAGACTTATGCAATACTTGGAATTCCTAAAATGGGAGAATCTTTCCACTGTAAAGAACACTGGGAAAGTCCCCATTCAAATAGCAGGTGCAAATTCTGCATGTGGAGGGGCATTTTCGATAGGACATATATGTCTGAGGTTGGACGTTTTGGGCAGGACGTCCACAAACCCAAGAGAAAAAATGTCAATTTTCAAAGCTGCCAGATATCTAACTTTTTTTTTTTTTAAATGACCTACGTATAAGTTTTGATCCATAGGACGTCTACCTTTTTTGGCCATTTTCAAAAATAAAAACTTCCATGTGAAAAATGAACAAAAGCAAGGTTTTGTTGACGTACCCAATTACCTTGTCTGATCGCGGCAGAGAAATCCCCATATGCTGAGCTGTTTTTGAGGATTCCTGCCAGCTCAGCTGATGGGGATTCCCCCTGCCAAGATCAACTGGAGCCCTACACTCCTCCCCTCTCCCCCCCCAACATCCATATCCTCTAACATTCCTGGACCCCCCTCATATCATTTGACACCCCCAACATCAGGCAACATTTTGAGCCAATCAGGACCTTAGGCCCCTCCCACTGCATCCCAAAATGCATTGGCGATAAGGCCCATCATTCTCAGCACATGGCCCTGTAGGATGGAAGAAGTGGGCTTCCCTCCTGCTGATTTTGCAACGGAAGGCACGGGGGTGTCAGGTGATATAGGGGGTGGTGTTGCCTCATGTCGGGTAGTTTCAGGTGATGTGCGTTGGGGGGGGTTTTGCTTCATATCGGGGGTGTCATATGATGTGTGTGGGGGGTCCAGGAATATTGGGGGGAGGTCAGAGAGGGGTGTAAAGCTCCAGTTGATCCTGGCAGGGGGAATCCACATCAACTGAGCCAGCAGGAATCACCGAAACCAGCTCAGCTGATGAGGATTTCTCTGCCGCGATCAGCTGATGGCAAGCCCTCATTGTGCCGCTTTCCTCCCTCCCCCCCCATCTCTGGGTGGTGGAAAGGGGTCGTGATCATTGGGGGAGTAAGTGGTCATCTTATCAGTTTGGCCACGCTTGGGGCACTTAGACCTGTTTTACTTTGGTCTAAGTCCAGGCATGTAAGTTCCACCTAGGATGTTCTGGAAAAGCTCCTTTGAGTTCTGGACGTACAGTAGTTTAGAAGTGTTGCTGAACATCCAGAAAGTTTGTTTTGATTATCGGCACTTGGATGTTCCTGCTATTAGGACATCCAAGTGCCAACTTAGGCAGATTTTTGGATGTTTTAAAGTTTTGATTCTGCCCCTCATTTTCAAAGGGAATATTTTTTATTTGAAATGGATGTAAAATCTGTAGGTAAAAAGTACTTCACCTCTAGGAACTCCCTAGATCCCTGCTGAATCATTCAACAGTTTCTGACAACATCTTACAAGCTTCCTGAGAATTTATAGTTTCTTCATTAGCTTGAGATGCACCACTGATTTTTATTCAGACCTCATACAGTTCAAACACGTGGCACTCCTTTGAGTGATGCAGACCGCAGATGATATTCCATGCATTTAGCAAAAGACACGCTACCTTACACCTGTGGCAACACTCTCCCTGTGCACACTCAGCTCCTTCTTTCAGCTTACAGGTTGAAGCATTACAGCAAGGGTTTGTACACATCTGGAAAAGAAGCAAAGTACTCGAGTGAGTCAATAGAAGTTGCTGCAGGATGAAGACGTCTTAAATTTACAACTCAGAGCACAAAAAAAATGCATTTCCAAATAAAAGCTCATTTTGGGATGCCTATGTGAAATATCCAATGAGGAACCTATTTTAAACTTACTTTATAGAAAAATAAGTTTGATTACATTTTTGAAGCAACACAAACAGAAAACTCAAAAGCAGCACTAAGGAAATCCAACTGTTGCTGAAAAAAGACCCTAACCCCACCTCCCATTCCTTACCCCTCTACTACACAGCAAGAGATACATATAGCCTAAGAACATCTCAGAGTGACATAAAACATCAGTACAATGAAAAAAGAAACAGGGGATTCATCCATTAACCTTGTAAAGCATACAACAATCTTCTCAACCTAGGCATCTGTGATGGGATGAGGGAAAACTCAGCATCAGTAAATGAAGCTCATTTGCATATGGATGCTGCAAAGATACCTGGAAACTTTCTATTTACCCTGAGTGAAAAAGGGATTTGAAAACAAGACCTCCATAACAAAGAACCTAGAAAAGTAGAGCTTCTTCTGGAGCTTAGGTGATCCTCAAGGAGAAGAATGCTGGTGAAAGATTAACCCTCGGCAAACCTAACCTTGGCCAGCCATGCCCAGTAGACCTTGCAGTGACTGGAGAGTACTCAAGCTTGACAACTAGCTATGACCAGTAGAGACTGAATGAAGGGCATAGAGAGAGTAGAGAGGGACAAATTGTTCAAACTTTCAAATAATAAAAGAACAAGAGGGCATTCACAAAAGTTGAAAGGGGACAGATTCAAAATGAATGCTAGGAAGTTCTTCTTTACCCTACGTGTGGTGGACACCTGGAATGTACTTCCAGAGAGCATAATAGGGCAGAGAACGGTACTGGGGTTCAAGAAAGGACTGGACAATTTCCTGCTGGAAAAGGGGATAGAGGGGTATAGATAGAGGATTTCTGCACAGGTCCTGGACCTGTTAGGCCGCCGCGTAAAAGGACTGCTGGGCATGATGGACCTCAGGTCTGACCCAGCAGAGGCATTGCTTATGTTCTTATGTCCCCAGAGGCTAGTATTCTCAGGGAGTGACTAGGACAGGAAAGTTTGTAAGAACATGTGCACCAGGGGTATTGTGGTTCCGAGTAACTAGTGTAAATCATTGTGCATAAATTAGGTGTAGATTTCATGAATTGTATAATACTCCACGCATCTTCAGTGAACATCCACTCATGCTCCTTGGCCATGGCCATGCCCCTTTTTCAGTTATGTGCTACAAGATTTGCATGTGCATCTTTACAGAATAGTGCAGTGTTTCTCAACTTGGTCCTGGAGAACCCCCCTTGCCAGTTATGTTTTCAGGATATCCACAATGAATATGCATGAAATAAATTTGCATAATTTTAAAAAAATGATTTGATCTTGGTAGAATACAATATTCCCCTGATTCTGTATAGGTTGCCCAAAGCTGGATATGCAATTTTGAGCATGTATTGATGATCTGTATATAAACTAATATTTGATAATTATTGGCATTATAGGCTAATTGACAGTCATTAGTAGTTACATATGTATCTGTCCTATGCCTCTATTCTATGACCTGTGTGCCAAACTTATCTCACGTGTAACTCTAATGGGGGCATGACCAAGGAAGGGGCATGGATGGGTTAGGGTGTTCCTAAGATTTAGGCACATATTTATAGAATACTGTCATTTCCATGCCTAACTGCCTTTAGTTGGGCACAAGAATTTACACCAGCTTTTGGCAAGTGTAAATGCTTGTGGCCAATGTTAGGTGAAAATAAATGCATGCTAAGTTATTATTCTACAGAGGCAACCAAAGAGTGGGGGTGGCCAGAAGAAACAGGAGACTCAAATTATAGGTTCCAACAAAGCAGTGGCATAGCGAGGGTTAGAGGTGCCAGGAGCGGTGGTGCCCATCTCCCGCCCTCTTCCCCGCCACACATGAACACCCCTTCTCATTTCCTGTACCTTTTAAACTTTTCCAACTCGAGCAGCATGCCCACATCAGTGTCAGCTCACCCTCTGACATCACTTCCAAGGCGCGGGACCCAGAAGTGATGTCCGAGAGAGCGCCGAGGCCGATGCAAGCAGCAATGTTGCTCGCGCTGGAAAAGTAAAAAAGGTACAGGGAAAGGCGTGCGGCAGGGGGAGGAGTGGGGTTGGTGGAGAGGAGGAGGGTTGCCGGCCCTCCCTGCCCCCTTTACTATGCCACTGCAACAAAGTTCTTAAATTTGACATGGAGCTGAAGCTTGCCAAACAGTACGCATCGGTCAGCTGCAATATATTTTTGTTTGCTGATCATTTACCTGCATATTTGTTGGAATAATTTTACTTTCTGGAATAATAGAGATCCCTGATACAGGCACTATTGCCGAAACAAGACCATGTTGGGTCAGTTGTTATCAAAAAAAAAAAATACAACTTTGGTGAGGTCTCCTCCTTTTCTTTGTTGCCTGTATTTCTTCTGCAGAGATTCTTCTTATCATTCTACCAAATAACCTTCATAGAATACCAGCTTAGCACAGACCAGCTTGCATTGGAGTTTACTAAACCGCAGTAGAGATTTTTACCGCAAGCCGGCATGGTAAATGCTCCAGCGCTCATAGGAATCGAATGAGCATCGGAGCATTTACCTCGCAGGCCCCCGATAAAAAGCTCTACTATGGTTTAGTGAAAGGATCCCTTAGTGACAAACTTTGGTTGACCTTTACAGATTTCGCCCCCCAATATGCATAATTTTCATATATTCTGTTCCATATTTACTACTGTATAGCCTTTTGTATATTATAAGTAGCACAGCGTACGAGGGGGTGCTGAAAAATTCTCAGCCCAGCCATGAAGAGAATGGCGTGGATATGGTTCAATCAATGATCTGAAACAATGGCCCTCTTTTACAAAGGCGCGCTAAGCATTTTAGTGCAGATTTAGCGCGCGCTAGATCAACGCATGCGCTAACGCGTCCATAGGATAACATGCACGTGCGCTAATATTTAGAACACGCTAAAAAGCTTAGCACACCTTTGTAAAAGAGGGGGGGAATGTCAAAAACATACTTTAGAATTTTGTTTCTGCACAATGGCACTTAACGAAAATAAGATAACCCTCTTTTCCGCTACAGTGGCAAAATAATGCTCAGAATTTAGGAAGTTGGTTGGTTGGGCTGAGAACTTTTCAGCACCCCCTCGTATTGCATTTAAAATAGCTATTTGTTCCTCGCCCGTTCAAATTGCCCATTTCCACATTTAAATAATAATTATTACAATGTATATCATTTTCTAAAAATATATAGACTGTGCAGAAGCATCACTGATTGTAACTAAATAGACATGGCTTTATTTGATATACTAATACAAAACAGAGGACAAAATTAAATCAAGTTACCCAAGGCATTGCTAATTTTCGTGCCCTTACTGGGGTTTTTGGTAAAGTGACTTGTGCTGTGCAAAATTGTTTAAATATCGATTTTCAATAAACATAAATTTAAAGTGCTTTGAGTGCATAAGGTGCTTGGAAAAAGGGGAGCACTTAACTTTTCCAAGCACCTTATTCACTCAAAACACTTTAAATTTATGTTTATTGAAAATCGATATTTAAGGGCACGAAAATTAGTACCGTATTTTCTCGCATATAACGCGCGCGTTATACGTGGTTTTTACAAACCGCGCATAACCTTGCGCGTTATAAGCGTGAGCGCGTTGTACAAAATTTTTTTTACATAGTTTCCCCCCTCCCCCCGATTCATCACCCGGAAGGAGCGCTCGCACTCCCACCCCGAAGGACCGCTCGCACCCCCACCCGAAGGACCGCTCGCACCCCCACAGCCTCCCCCCCTCCACCATGGAGAAGCTGTCTACCTTGTTTCCAGATGCCAGCCCAGCTGCTTCCTCTGCCGGCGGTCCTGCCCCTCAGAGCCCTGTGCTGCGCTGCTTCCTCTTCAGGCGGTCCCGCCCTTTCTCTGACGTCAGAGAAAGGGCGGGACCGCCGGAAGAGGAAGCAACGCAGCAGGGCTCAGAGAAGGAGCGGGACCGCCGGCAGAGGAAACAGCTGGGCTCGTTGGCATCCGGAAACAAGGTAGACAGCTTCTCCATGGGGGGGGGGAGGCTGTGGGGGTGCGAGCGGTCCTTCGGGTGGGGGTGCGAGCGGTCCTTCGGAGTGGGAGTGCGAGTGCTCCTTCGGGGTGGGGGTGCGAGCGGTCCTTCAGGGTGGGGGTGCGGGTGCGTGCGAGCGGTCCTTCGGGGTGGGGGTGCGAGCGGTCCTGCAGGGGGGTGAATCGGACATCGGGAGGGGGGCATCAGGCTTTCAGGGTAGGGACAGGACTTCAAGGGGGAAAGGAGAGTCGGGGCGGGCGAAAAGAGAGTTGGGGTCTCCAGAGGAGAGTCGGGGCGGGCGAAAGGAGAGTCGGGCAGCATGCGCGGTATATGGGTGTGCGCGGTATATAAAAATTTCTGTACATAAATTTGTGTTTTCCGCGCACTATACCCGTGTGCGCGTTTTACACGGGTGCGCGTTATCTACGTGAAAATACGGTAATGCCTTGGATAATTTGAGGTCTTGTAATTTAAACATTACTTGATTCAATTTTATCCTCTGTTTTGTATTAGTTTTTGCTTTTGGACAAATTTTGGGTTTTCTTCATTTATTATTGATTTATTTGATATACTGCCATTTTTAACAAAAAAGCTAAATCAAAGCGGTGCACATTTAGAGATTTCTATTCCGCCATTGCCTTGCGGTTCAAGGCGGATTAGAAAAGAATTACAAAAAACGTATTACAAGAAGACATCTGGTAATTAATTTCTAGAGGAGATAAAGGGGTCCTTTTATCAAGCCGCGGTATGGGTTTAACGCGCAGAATACCACGCATTAAATCACCTGCCATGCTAGCCGCTAAGGCCTGGATTGAGCAGGCGTTAGTTTTTTAGCCGGCCGTGGGGATTAGCGCATGATGAAATGTCTGATGCGCTAATCCCGCTAGTGCGTCTTGATAAAAGGACCCCAAAGAGTAGATGAGGTTGCTTTGGGGAATCGGGAAGGTATTGGGAAGTGGGAAGGAGCTAGCGGTATTAAGTCGTTTGCAGGAATTTCTTGAAAAGTAGAGTCTTTATTTCTTTTCTGAATGTTTTGTAGTCTGGGATCATAATCAGTAGATTGGAGATTTGGTTGTCGAGTTTTGCTGCTTGTGTGGCTAGGAGGACATCATATAGTTTTTTCCGTTTGACTTCTAAGGGCAATATTTAAAATAAAAAAAACTAGACACAAAAGGACAAAAGGGCAGGTAAGGTTTACAATTTCTTAAGGAAAAAAGCAAGCAGGTTAGGAACAAGAGGGTTGGATGCAGAAAGAATAAGGAGATGAAAAGTAAAGATAAACGTAAGATAGAGACTACCTGATCACAAGTAATATGAAAAAGTTACAAGGAAATTAACTACCTAGTCAGAATTATGGGAAAATATTGCAGAGAGATAAAGACTCCCTAGTCTCGAGTCATAGCAAAGGTTGCGAAGTAACAAACTACCCCGTTTCCCTGAAAATAAGACCTATCCTGAAAATAAGCCCTAGCATGATTTTTAAAGATGCTCCTAATATAAGCCCTACCCCAAAAATAAGCCCTAGTTAAGCTTGACCCCCGAAGCCCTAGTTAAGATTGATCCCTGAAGCCCCCCCCCAAATGTCCCCAACACTCCCTGACTTCATCCTTGACACTAGTGCTGCCTGATTTGCTGAAAAAAATTGGACTTGTCAATTTACCAACTGCTGCTTTAGTAGGCCTCGGAGCGGAGATATGTCAGTCTCATGGTGGGAGGGTCAGTGGGGTTCTGCTGCACAGGGGGATGGGAGGGAGGGATAGAAAGATGCTGCACAAAGGGATGGGTGAAAGGAAATAAAATACTGCACATGGGGGGGGGGGGAGAGGGAGAAAGGAAAGAGGAAGAATTGGGGTGGAGGAGAGGGAGAGATGATTGTTGTACATGAAATAAATGAGACATCCCTGAAAGTAAGCCCTAGTGTGTTTTTTGGACCTAAAATTAAGACACTGTCTTAATTTGGGGGAAACACGGTATTAAGAACTATCAAGAATCTTCACTGAGAGTCCTTAATTCTGATGCAACAATGAAGAGATGCAATATGTACAGTCATCTTTCATGAGGCAGCAGCTCTGGTTGGCAAACATTTTCTGGTTAGATGTAAACACATTTCTATTCTGGGCATCCTCTAATGTTTTCTCTTTAAGCTGTTTCAGTGTCTGGTCTGCCTGTCAGAAGACTTGCATTTTTTTTTTCTGTAGATGAATGCCTGATGGCTTCCTACTCATAAGGCTGTAAAATTATTGTTTAATCTTGAAAATAGTAATAAAACTATACCACCAAGTTCTATATCCCCCTCAAACACTCATGCTGTTTTAGAGCTGATTACAACATATTTGATTCCAATTACTGTATAAATATTTATGCAGATAATGAAACATTACTGTCATCAGCAACTGTTTATTTTATATTCAAAGAAAATTTTTGTAAATACTGGACTATCTTTGCCCTTTAGAAGAACCCAAAGAGCAGTGGGAAAGAATTCTAAAACCTTCACAAGGGGGCTGATGTATTAAATTGTGATGGAAGTTGCAAATACGACTTGGCACCATGGGACGATTTTCTTGTGAAATTTGCTCATTTAAATAAGGAGCTGAGATTCCTGGCAGTTTTCTTGCAATAAAGTCTGCATGAAATCGAGGACTTTTATCAGAAAAAAAATCTTAACTACACCTCCCTGGGGCATAAAAATGCCAGATTGGAAATATGTTTGCAAGAGCTAATGGGCTAATTTGCATGATTTCTCAGCTTTTTAACACCTACTGCATAAGTTTTATGAATAACTTTGCAAACAAAATCTAGCTCGTACAACATCCCAAACAGCATGGGTTAAATTTCATAACTGCAATTACATGTTATTATTTTGCATGTTTTTGTTCACTATTGTGTTTGCAATTTACTGTATTGGCCTTTGTACTAGTCGCGTTCAGGCCCACTCTACTATCACCCACCCGAGGTTGGATGTTGCAGAACCGACCCTGTAGCACTACGAAGAACTTTTATTGTGATGTAATTTCTTGAGTTTGCCTGGTCTCTTCTGATTGTGCTTTGCATAGAGTGTGGGAGTAGCCTAATGGTACTTGTGGATTGGCCACTGTGGAAACAGGATACTGACCCAGTATAGCTTTTCTTATGCTTTTATATAGTGCAGTGGCTCTGATCGTGGCAATCTGGGTTTGCTTTCCACTGCAGCTCCTTGTGACCTTGGGCAAGTCACTTAACCATCTATTGCCCACTAGGGACAGAGAAAGTACCTACATATAATATGTACAGTGCTGTGTACATCTAGTAGTGTTACAGAAATGATTAGTACTGTAGTTACTACCATGGTATTTATAAAATATATGATTTATATATTTTATGAAAGGAGCTATCCTTTTGCCGTTACCTCAAGGGTACCACAGTCACAGTCTTCCCCCTGCTCCACAAACTGGTTTCCACAGACTGGTCCTCCAAAGAGCTGATCCACGTCTGGCTTATTTAGTAAGCAGCTAGGTCTTGAATCACTTAGGAAAGTCTGCAAATCTTGTTTACTGCAGCTGCTGAAATACTTGGGGTAAACCATACTGGAGGAAAGATGAAATAAAATCTAATTATAGGCGATGTGCACAGTTTGAAATGGAAGAGAGAAAGACGTCTCTCTTTATAAGAGAGGCTTCCAATGTACGATTTAAGTCATAATCACAACAAAGTGGTTGCCTATTAAAGTGCGTGCAGCTCGAAATCCACGATCATGACACCACAATACCTTCAATCCTCTCATGCCTCCCAAAGTCTCTTGGATTGTTTCGTTTTGTTGGTGAGAGTGAATCCGAAGTCATACCTAGGGTTACCCCATTTTCAGTAGTAACAAAAGAGGACATGTGGTCCCACCCCACCCTGTTCTGTCCCAGCCCCACCCCATACAAGCCTTGTCTCCTCTCTTTCTCTGAGCTCAGGGCCACATCTGGAGGACCTCTGAGTATGCGCAGATGGGGTGTGATGACATCCACACATGCTTGGAGACCCTTCCGATGCAGTCCCAAGCTCTGGCAGACCTGGGGCCTTTCAAAACCTGGACACGTGGACAGTCCTTTAAAAAGAGGACATGTCTGGGTAAATCCAGACATCTAGTAACCCTAGTCATACCATATCATCTATGGAATATCAATGGAAACTAACCTCTTCCCTACCACCAAAAGCATCAGAGTTGTTAGATTTCTACAATTTTTGAATTTGCCAGTGTGAGGGAGTCTATGACATTACCACTCCCCTCATAGAAGCTAAATAATCCTAAGAAGGATTCTTTTTTTTCCAGGGAGGGGGAGCGGAGAAGACCAGGAAACAGCTCTCAAAAAAGTACAAAGGACCAGATTCTATAAATTGTACCGTCAGTGTCAGCTGGCTAAATAATGGCCGCCGATCGTGTATCAATCACACAATGGTGCTGTTTCTAGAATTGTGGCTTTGTGGAAGGTAGGCACCAGAAATATAGGCCAGGGTTTTAAATGCCTACATTTCTGGCCTCTAACTTTCACGTGAATCAAGTCTAAGGATGCGCTTTATGATACCTAACACCACTTCCGGCATTAGCCACGCCTACAGTGGCATTAGATGTTGTAAAGCACCTCCATAGATTTGATGAAGGCACTGTTTTTCCAGGTACCAGTAATTGCCTACATTTAAAAAAAAAAAAGATTTAAAACTATTTTAATTGACATTTACAGATTAAGTTAGGCGCCTAACTTAAGGCACCATTTATAGAATATGGGCCAAAGGAACGGCTAGAGAGAGAGGAAGCTCCGGAAGGAGCTCAGTGAAATAGGTGGTTTTTTCACTTATGAGACCACTATTCTTCCCCCTCCTGCTGGCTGAGATAATAAGCCCATAATTTTTTGCCATGGCTTGTCTTTATCTCAGGACTTGGCTAAAGCTTCCAAGAAGTAAGAACCTTTTGTCCGACCAGCGGTTGAACTGCAGCCACTGAATCATAGAGTCTTTGAGACTGTTGATGATAGAGCCTGACTACTGGAAGTGGCTCTTGAATTGGTGACTAAGACTGACAAGCTCAGAACTTTAGAAGAGCAGGGGAGGGGAAGAAATAAACTGTTAGCTGTTGCTGTAACTCTGATCTGTAACAGGTTCCAGTATATAATAAACCTTTCCTCTGGACTATCTGACCAGGTATTTGCTGGGAGTATGACCATCATCTCCATTCTGGCTCGGACCAGTCCACAGCCAGGCTAGCTGATATCTAATCACTGTTGTTCTATATGCAAGCTATTTTATGTAGAACAAGACTCCATAGTCCCCAGATGGCCTTTGGCTTTCCCTTCATGTCTTTATCACCAGGATCATCTGCGTTTAATGGCGTAGTAAGGGTAGGAGGTGATCAGGGTGGTGGTGGCCCCCCTGCACCCCCCACACACCCTTCTTTCTATGCCCCTGCTCCTTCCATGCCCCCCACCCCTTCTCACCCCCATTGCACACTCATGCTCTCCCTTCCCCTGTACCTCTAAATCTTTGCCAATGCGAGTGGATTTTCTCCAGCATGCTCCTCACGCCAGCAACGGATTTCCCTCTGATGTCACTTCCTGGCCCCGTGGCCCGGAAGTGATTCAGATGGGGCACCAGGCTGGTGCGAACATCAAGCAGGAGAGGTTGCTCATGCTAGTGATGATCTACAGAGGTATGGGATGGGAGGGAGGGATGGCCCGAGTGTGGTGTGGCGGGGCGGAGAGATGCCAGCACCGCCACTGAAACAGCACCCAGGGCAGTCCACTCCTCCCCCCCCACACACACTTACTTCGCCACTGTTTGTGCTTATCCTATCTTAATTAAGATAGCGTTATCATTTGCTGTTAATGACGAACCATATACCCAATACTAGAGTGGAGGGTGCTAGGAATTTCCACTTTGCTGTTCTTACCCAACCTGCTGTGCCATGACGCATCCACCGTTCACTTTTGGTGCGACACATCTACAGCCCGCAGTATCTTCATCATGTGACATTCCTAAGTTATGCCCCATTTCATGGGCCATAGTGGATGCTGCTGCTAAAGGATTGTTGTTATGATCCTGAAAAGGGGAAAAAAAAAATTATAAGCTCATGGAAATAAACTCAACCTTATTCATGAATTTCCTAGCACTTAGCAAAGGTTGGAAAGAACCTCGCCCTTACCAGATAAGGTTCAATTTTCAATGGGATAGATAGCAGGAGAGTGATCTGGTTGAAAAGAGATACAAAATAGTCTACTAAGGAGCTCATTTTCAAAATAGAAAAATGTCCCAAAAATGACATAATGTGGCATTTGGACATTTTTCTTGCTAAAGTTTTATGTTTGGTATTTAAAGCATTGCAGTGGAATGTTCCAAAGTATCTGTCAGATAAATTGAGGAAATTTGTTCCCATCGTGTTTCTTGCATTCTTCCGAGAAGTATTTACTTCAATTACCATCTTTGGATCGAGTGAAATTGGTTAAGACATGAAAAAGGGCTTTTTGTCTTGCAGGTTCAAGTTTATGGAATTGATTGCCAATTGAAATGCAAGCCATGCAAGCTTATTTGATTTTTCAGAGATTATTGATAACATGGCTTTTTTTCTGAGAGGTTTTATGATGTGAATTGAATCAGATTGGTATAAAGTTATATGTGCTAAATGTTATGGTAATATATGGAACATAAGAACTGCCATCTCTGGATCAGACCTTCGATCCATCAAGTCTGACGATCCGCACACAGGGAGGCCCAGCCAGGTGCACACCTGGCGTAATTTTAGTCACCCATATCCCTCTATGCCTCTCATAAGGAGATGTGCATCTAGTTTGCTTTTAAATCCTAGAACAGTGGATTCCGCAATAACCTCCTCTGGGAGAGCATTCCAGGTGTCCACCACTCATTGCGTGAAGCAGAACTTCCAGATATTTGTCCTGGGCATGTCCCCCCTTAGCTTCAGTCCATGTCCTTTTGTCCGTGTCACATTGGACATTGTAAATAATTTTTTTCCCTGCTCTATTTTGTCGATTCCTTTCAGTATTTTGAAAGTCTTGATCATATCCCCTCGCAGTCTCCTTTTCTCAAGGGAAAACAATCCCAGTCTCTTAAATTGTTCTTCATATTCCAAGTTCTCCATACCTTTTATTAGCTTCGTTGCTTGTCTCTGCACCCTCTCCAGCAGTTTTACATCCTTCTTTAGGTTGGGAGACCAATGTTGGACACAGTATTCCAAATGTGGTCTGACCATTGCCCTATAAAGTGGCATTATAACTTTCTCCGATCTTTATCATGCCTAACATTCTGTTTGCTTTCTTTGCCACTGCTGCGCATTGTGCTGACGGTTTCAGGGTCCTATCTATCAGTATACCCAGGTCCTTTTCTTGTTCGCTCTTACCCAGAGTTGCACCTGACATTCTATACTCCTTGTTCTATACTCTATGTTCCTTGTTCTTTCTGCCTAAATGCATTTTTGCACTTTTCCACATTAAACTTCATCTGCCATTTCTCTGCCCATTTCTCTAACTGACACAAGTCACTCTGGAGTTCCTCGAAATCCTTCTGCAATCTGATTGCCCGGCATAGCTTTGTGTCGTCTGCAAACTTGATGATCTCACTGGATGTTCCTTCTTCTAGGTCATTGATTAAAATATTAAATAAGATGGGCCCAAGTAAAGAGCCTTGGGGCACAGCGCTAGTCACTTTCTCCCAGTCTGAGAACTTCCCATTTATGCCCACTCTATGCTTTCTGTTCTCCAGCCATTTGCCTATCCATCTTAGTATATCTCCCTATATTCCATGGCTTTGTAGTTTCCTGAGAAGTCTTTCATGTGGAACCTTGTCGAACACTTTCTGGAAGTCCAAGTATATTATGTCCACCAGTTCTCCACTATCAATTTGTTTGTTCATGGTCTCAAAAAATTGAAGTAAATTCGTCAAACATGATTTCCCTTTCCTGAAGCCATGTTGACTGGCTCTCATCAGGTGGTGTGCATCCAAGTGCTGGACTATGCTATCTTTAATCAGTGCTTCAACCATCTTTCCAGGGACAGACGTAAGACTCACAGGTCTGTAGTTGCCTGGTTCTCCTCTTGATCCTTTTTTGAAAATTGGCGTGACGTTCGCTATCTTCTAATCGTCCGGTATCTGTCCAGTTATAATTCACAGGTTGGCAAGTTTTTGCAAAAGCTCTCTGATTTCAACCTTCAGTTCTTTTAAGACTTTCAGGTGAATTCCATCAGGTCCAGGGGATTTGTCGCTTTTAAGATTGTCGATCTGGTAGTATATCTGGTCCAAGTCCACTTCTACTGTAGTGAGGCTGTCCTCTATTACTCCTCTGAAAACTTTCACTGCTTCTGGTATTGTTGCGGTGTCCTCTTTCGTAAAGATAGACGCAAAGAAGGAATTTAGTCTGTCTGCAATTTGGTTGTCTTCCTTGATGTACCCTTTTCTTCCCTGGTCATCCGGCGGTCCCACCGCCTCTTTTGCAGGTTTTTTTCCTTTTACGTATCTAAAGACTTTTACTGATATTGAATGACAGATTATGCATATTTATTAGAAGAGTTATTGATAGGGAGGAGTATATTAGTTGGGAAGATGGCATAATTGGGAGAGCTTATTTATTATATTGCCAATTGTATTGCATTATGTAATGTTTTAGTACAGGCAGTCCTCAAGTTACAGACACATAAGTACGACTCGTACTTAAGAATGTGGTCGTGGCTTCATTTGATTTCACTGAGCAGTATTTCCACTGGCATAGACTCTCCTACACTTCTCCTGCAGCAGATTCAGGAATGATGCATGGCCACATTAAGGACAGTGTGTGGTTGTGAATGCTCTACCTTAGAGGGAACACTGGGGGACAGTTGGCCCTTTTGTCAGCTGGGAGCAGAAGTAAGAAGCAAGATCTTAAAATCTACAAGTTCTGAGTTACATACGAATCCAACTTAAGAACAGAACTAATTCTTAAACCAGGGACTGCCTGTATTGTAAACCGATTTGGCACTTCAGTTTGAGCAGTATGTCAAGTATTAAAATCAAATCAAATTCAAAATCCATATTTTAGATGTTTTTCCAGGCTGGTCATCCCCTGTTCGTCTAAATTCCAAGGGGGCATGTTAAAGGCATGTTTTTGGTGGGCTTAGGGCAGGCTTAAGACTTGGATGGTATGCAGCGATAATTCAAACATTTAACAAAACATCCAGGGCACCATTTAGATGTCTGGGACTAGACCTGTTTTAAAATGAAAAAGGGCCAAAGAGGTGCCAAAACTGACCAGATGACCACTAAAGGGATTAAGGCATAACCTTCCCTTACTATTAAGAACATAAGAATAGCCAATCTAGGTCACTAGTACCTGGACAAAACCCATGGACTAGCAATATTCCATGCTACCGATACAGGGCAAGCAGTGGCTTCCCCCATGTTTTTTTCAATAATAGACTATGGACTTTTCCTCCAGGAACTTGTCCAAACCTTTCTTAAAACCAGCTACGCTATCCGCTTTTACCATATTCTCTGGCAACGTATTTCAGAGCTTAATTATTCTCCCCCAGTGGTCACTGACCCCCTGCCACCACCCAAAGACGTGAAAGAAATAGTACATTCCAGCTTGTATTACAGTTTTGGATGGCCACACAGACACAGTTCAGCAGATCAAAGGGGCATTAAGGGGTACTGCAGTGAATGTCACATTAAAAAGTCCCACATCACTATAACCTGCTTATACTGTATGGTGAGTCCTCCAAAACCCACCCAAAACCTACTGTACCTATATGAAGATACCTGCAGGAATAAGGGCTATTGTTGTAGTGTACATATGGCTACAGTTTTGGGTGGGTTTTGGAGGACTCACCATACAATATAAGCAGGTTATGATGAGTTGTATACCTGGGACTTTTTAATGTGATGTTACTGCAGTATACCCTAGAATGTCCCTCTGCTCTGCTGAGCTATCTGTGGCCAGTTTGCTAAGAATGCTGGCTGCTTGTACGTCCCAATGGCTTGTTTGTGTCCATTTTTCTTTTTGTTTGGACATTTCTTTTTTGAAAATGGTCCAAAAATATAGACTCACTGAACAAAAAAAAACAACAACAACAAAAAGTCTAGAAATGGTCATTTTTGAAAATAAAAGATGTTTTGCTATTTTGAAAATGGTCATTATCTCTAAAGGATTTTTGGACGTGTTTCCCATAATGTCCAAACTCGGACTTGGATGTCCTGTTGAAAATACCCCTCCCACATCTATTTATATTTACTGGAAAGACTGTGTACTTATATATATATATATTTTTTAATCTTTATTAATTTTCAATCTAAAATCAGTGCTTACAAGAATTCATACAAGTTATTTAAAAAACAGCACTAACATCCATCAAATAAATACATGAGAAATCATTTTCACCCCCTCCCCCCTGATTGCATTAAAAAAAAAAAAACAAACCACCATACAATAGTACATACATATCTTTAAAAAACCAATCTCAATATAATATCCCTCTCACTCCCACCCCCCTCCCCGGATGTGCAGTTATAACCAGAACGAAAAGAATAAACCACTCAATTAGAATTGATAAAATTGGTCAATGGATCCAACATCAGCCTAAACAACTTATTACCCCTTTGCTCAGAAATCATTTTCTCATAACTATAACACAAGCATAACGAATTCCACCAAAATGTGAAATTTAATCTGTCAAAATTCTTCCAATTTTTCATGACCATTTGCATGGCTACCCCAGTCATTATACCCAGTAATCTGTTTTTTTTGTCTATCTATTGGAGGTATAAGAGATAACAATGTCCCACAGATTACTGCTTCATATGACAGCGTAATTGCAGTCTCCAGAATCAGATTATGTCCCCATATAGATCTCCAGAAGTTAAGTATCAAAGGCCAATAGAACAACAGATGATCCAGTGTCCCTATGTCAAGATGACAGTGCCAGCATTTATTACATTTTGAACTATCTAACTTTTGTAATCTAACAGGGGTCCAAAAACATCTATGCAACAACAAAAAAAAAAACATGTTTGTCTCATAGATGATGACGCTCATCTTCCAAGTCCAAATCTGTGGCCAATGAGTAGCAGAAATCTGCTGTTTAATCTCAATGCTCCAAATATAACTCAAGCTTGTTTTTGGTTTCTTATTCATATAATCAGCTATTAATATATACCACTTGGCTGCCTGATGCTCTAGAAAATCTGTCTGGAAGCATAAGCCCGGCAAGTTATACTGATTATTTAGATTTTGCCAATCAGGAAACCCCCTTCTGAATGGCCTGCCTCAACTGCAACCACTTATACGCTTGAGACTTGGAAATACTGAATGATTGTTGCAGTCGTGAAAAATCAAGCATTTTCCCATTTGATAACACATCATCTAGCGTACGTATGCCTGCCTGCAGCCAATGCTTCCAGAGGATCTTAGATTCGCCAATTTGAATCTTGGAGTTCAACTATAAGGACTGACACATGGATTTTCCTACTGGTATATCTGTTAAGTTGTTAACAAATTTTAAGGTGTTCCATGTGGCTAATAAGATACTATTGTCTTTATAAATTCTAGGCAATTTGATACTCACCATATGACATAATCTTAATAGGTTACTATAATGCACTTATCAGTATCAACTCCTTTTAATGATGAGAATATTTAATATATTACTATAGTACTGGGACAACTCTTCCTTGTTCCCACTTTCCGTTCTCATTCATACATTTTATGCTATATTAGCACTGCTTAATGACCCTCAGAAACACCACCTGAGACTCATAATATTCATTGTCTTAGGCTTTAAGTACTGTCTCTTTATCGGGGTATACTACCTAAGCAGTGCTCACTCATTTAATCCTTAAATATATACATAAATAAATATGCAATTTAGCTTTAGATAATATTAAAGTGACTAGTGACTTATCTTCTGTGATTGTTCTTTCAGGGATAGCTTAGCCGACATATTTCACCAAACTGTTTTTTTCAAGGCTACTTTCCTTACTACTCAAATCGACCACATCGATACTCATTTGGTAGCAGACTACAAGCAAAATCATCATCTTGACAGTTTGGACTCTCCCCCACCAAGAAAGATGTAATGGGTTCTAATGCTCACACATTTCTTTGACTTTCAGCAATAAACATAAGAACATAAGAATTGCCGCTGCTAGGTCAGACCAGTGGTCCATCGTGCCCATGAGTCTACTCACACGACGGCCCTCTGAGACTAACTAAGACTAGCCCTACCTGTGTACGTTCTGGTTCAGCAAGAACTTGTCTAACTTTGTCTTGAATCCCTGGAGGTTGTTTTCCCCTATAACAGACTCCGGAAGAGTGTTCCAGTTTTCTACCACTCTCTGGGTGAAGAATAACTTCCTTACGTTCGTACGGAATCTATCCCCTTTCAACTTTAGAGAGTGCCTTCTCGTTTTCCCTACCTTGGAGAGAGTTAACTACCTGCCCTTATCTACTAAGTTTATTCCCTTCAATACCTTAAATGTTTCGATCATGTCCCCTCTCAATCTCCTCTATTCGAGGGAGAAGAGGTCCAGTTTCTCTAATCTTTTGCTGTACGGCAGCTCCTCCAACCCCTTAACCATCTTCATCACTTTTCTCTGACCCTTTTGAGTAGTACCATGTCCTTTTTCATGTACGGCGACCAGTGCTGGACACAGTACTCCAGGTGAGGGCGCACAATGGCCTGGTACAGTGGCATGATAACCTTCTCCGATCTGTTCGTGATCCCTTTCTTTATCATTCCTAGCATTCCATTTGCCCTTTTCGCCGCTGCGTGGATGGCTTCATTGACTCTCATTGTGTCTTCCAACGTTTTTTGAATCATAATACCTAAATATTTTAAACCTTCTTCCTTCCAAAGGAAAGGGAATGGATCAAATATTCCTTTTACATAATGTACATTTAGCGGAAGAACCTCAGATTTACTCCAATTTATTTTGTATCCAGAAAATTTTCCAAATTGGTCAATCAAATCTAGTAAATGTGGAATGGTAGATTCAGGATTCTTCAAATTAAACAAGATATCATCTGCTTAAGCAGAGACCTTATATTCCCGACCTGCATAAGGAATACCCTGTATCTCCTTTGACTGTTGAATAGCCAATAACAAGGGTTCAAGAACAATGTCAAAAAGCAAAGGGGATAACTTGTCTAACTCCCCTCTCCAGACAAAAGTGTTCTGAAAAAGTATTATTAATATATAATCTGGCAGAAGGGGAACTATACAAGGTTTGAATCATTTGAACAAATCCGGATCCTATACCAAACCAATCCATTGCTTGATACATGAAGGTCCATTCTACACGATCAAAGGCCTTCTCTGCATCCAATCTGGTGTTATTTGAAGAATGTCTTTGAGCAACGAAACCTGTTTGGTTCATACCAATAATATAAGGGAGAGCCTTAGCTAAGCAACAAGCCAATAATTTAGCCAGGAGTTTTCCATCCACATTAATGAAAGAAATAGGCCTGTAGTTTGAAACCAACATGGGATCTTTATTTGGCTTTGGCAAAACAATACGACCTTTAATTAGTTGTGACTGATATAAATTTATAAGATGAGGTAAAAGTGTATTTTGAAATGATTTGTAAAACTCCACAGTGAATCCATCACCAGCTGGAGCGGATCCAACTCTAAGGGACTTCAACGCTGTCTGAAGTTCTTTAAGTGATATAGACGCTTCAAGATTTCCTTTTATATGCTCGGGAATTTTTGGCCCATGAATTAACTTTAAAAATTCAGTTCCCTCAATTTCTTTATTTGAATAAAGCTCAGAAGAATATAAAGCTTTGTAATAATTCAAAAATTGATTTAAAATATGTCCAATTTGAGAATGAGCTTTACCCTTCTCATTCTTAATAGCCACAATCTTTACTTTTTTTTTTTTGGCTTTGAGATAATTAGCCAATAATCTTCCCGCTTTATTCGAGTATCCATAATACAGAGTTTGCCGAGAAAACAAATCTTTCCTAACCAATTGCGAAGAAATCTCATTATATTTATATTTAGCTTTCAGAAGAGCCTGCAATGTATTTTGTTCCCATTTTGAAGCCAATTGTGACTCTAAATTCTTAATAATTTGTTCCAAATCAGAAAATTCCATTTTTAACAGTCTCTTAATATGTGCCGAATATGAAATGATTTGCTTTGAAAGCATCCCATAATGTTTCTAAAGAAATTTCCTCTGAGGTATTGAGTTGAAAGTATTCATTCATTTTTATTTGAAATTCCTCAAGAAAGTTTGAATCTTCAAACAATGTATTATTAAATCTCCAAACAGGTCTACTACAATCCTTTTCAGCAAATTGAAATTCAATCCAAACTCCAGCATGATCTGACAAAATGACTGAATCTATGCTGGCTTTTGTAACCTGCTGAGTTAATTGAACTGAAACAAAAATATAATCTATTCTTGAAAAAGAGTTATGCACATGGGAACAAAAGGAAAATTCACGAGCATTAAAATGAAGAATCCACCATATATCTTTCAAGCCACAAGACTGTACTAAATTAACTAAACCCAATGATTTTGATAACTTACTGGGTTGTTTATCCAGCAATGGATCCATAACAGCATTGAAGTCCCCCGATACTATTAAATTAGAAGTAGCCAGTGGCAGAATAAACTGTTGTAGATTTTTGAAAAATTCAGCCCAATGTAAATTAGGAGCATAAATATTAAGAAGCGACAGGTTATCTTTTCCTGAGCTCATGTCCACTTGAATCCATCTTCCCATAGGATCCACTTTAATTGCACCAAATACAGCTGAACATTTTCTATTCACTAGCATAGCCACCCCAGCCTTTTTCTGCACTGCAGGAGTGAAAAAACTATGCTTAACCCACCTCCCTTCCAACTTAGCCGCTTCAATAGAAGATAAGTGTGTTTTCTGAATAAAATATATATCCGCCTCCTGTTGTTTTAAAAAATAAGTGCTTTTTTTCCTCTTTATAGGATGATTGAGCCCATTGACATTTAAGGAAAACAATTTTAAACTTATTGTAAAATTTTAACATAAAGGGACCATGAAAAATAAACCAAAATTACATTTAACCCTATCAGTGCCAGTAAGACATTGCACATCCAAAACCCATTAGGAAGACCCCCCATTTCCCCTCCCTCCACCGAACCTAATAAATAACACAACTGCTTGGGAGTGCCCATATAGACTAGTAATCAGAAGCTCCCTCCAGGCGTAACTATTACTTCCCCTACAAAAACCAGATAATGACATCACCAATGTATAACATATGTTTTAATACTTCCATTTCACAAGAAGCGCAAAAATTTTTTATTTTAATTGATGAACATGTTAGCCTAAAACCGATATAGCAAAAAATGTACCTGCTAACACATTTTTAATTAATTACCTTTCAAAATTACAGGTTTCTGAGGGAATGTGCATTCTGTGCTAAAACAAAACACCCAAAAGTAGCAGATGGTGTCAAAATATTTTTTTTCTACATAAGTCTGCTTCACATCATCACTTACACAGTGCCTGGAGCTAAGCCACCTAGAGCCATCCAGTACAAATGAAACTGGGAAGAGGGAATGAAGAGACAGGCAGAGGAGAAATGAAGGGAGGAGAAAGCAAGGGGAGTGGGAAGGGGGAGGAGTTTGAACAAGGAGAGAAATGGAAAGAAAATGCAAGGAGAGGTATAAATGATGAGGGAACAGGAGGAAGAGCAAAAGAAAGGAGTGAGAGAGTATGACTCTTCCCTGGCAGCTTTCACCCAAACACTGAATCCTCGGTCTATATTCCCCAGGTGAGGTTTTAAACTTGATATCAATGTACTCCATCACTTTTATTAATTTTCCCACATTACTACAAAGTTTGTCTGTGGATGCATAAATGCTCATGGTTTTGCGTGCTTACCTGATTTACTGCTCCAGAGTCACCTGTACACATTGCCAACTTTGTTGCTAGTCCAACTGTAGTGCCTTCAAAATCTACGCCTCTAGAGAGAAATAAGGGCTGTATAAATGAAGGATGACTAGATAGATGGACAGTAAACATGTGAGTAGAGATAACCAGTCTGATTCGCATTCTAAGTTCTACCCTGAAGTATTTTGCGATTGTTATCATGCTACACCTTATTCGAAAGCAGAATTTGAAACTTTGGAATACTTTCTTTTGTAGCACACACTAGACTCTCACCCCCCCCCCCCCCCCGCCCCCAATGCTGTGGCATGGCAAAAAGAGTTAACTTTAGCTGAAATCCCTATGCCCAACTGACAATCTCTGATGAACATAACCAATGGTTGTCAGCAAGTACCAAGTAACAAACGACTTATGGGGGCTGCCACTTGTGTGATAGTTTCTTGATGGAATGGTTTGCCATTGCCTTCCCCTTTTGTCTCCTCCCCTTCCCCACTAAGGTTGGGTATTCATTTACAAATTAAAAATGGATGGCTGAGTTGGCCAGAGGTTGGTTGCCTGATAGAGATCCTAGTGGAGGATTTGAACTCAGGTTGTGGGTGCAGTGGGCAAAGTGATCTACCGATTGCACCATGAGATCTATTCTTACATTATTTATACAGCTGAGATGGCACTCACGTTATTAGCTGGGCATTATCATGCTTCTTCTTCTTTAGCAGCTCAGTTTTGCGCCATGCAAGGAAATTATTTAGGGTGGTGTCAGCATTGGAACTGACCAAAATCTTGTCTCTGTTAGACCAGATCTCCAGACCAATTAAAGCCACACGGAAATTGAGAGCCTGATACAGCTGCAGACACAAAAAAGCAAAAATCCAAATTATTATAAAAAACAGAGTCAAAACAAACTGCACTTGATAGCATGTTGGAACTTTCTGAATCATGCCATATATTAAAGGCCTGGGAGGGAGAAGCAATCAGGCCTGATCGTGAGTTTGGAGGAACAGAACAGACAAGACCCATTGTGACATCACTGTTCAGAGTACACGGTATCATAATAGGTAATATTAAACTCGGTTGCATAGTAAGGGGGAGAAGGGTGGAGCGCCCTGAGTGCTGTGTCAGTGGAGGCGCTGGCACCTCTCCGCCCTGCCCCACCATACTACGCCACACTTGTGCAAATTCCCCCCCCCCTTCCACTGCGTACCTCTGTAGAACTTCGCTAGCAACATCTCCTGCCTGTTGCTCGCGCCAGCCTGGTTCCCTTCTGAATCACTTCCAGGTCATGAGGCCAGGAAGTGATGTCAGAGGGAAATACAACACTGGTGTGAGGAGCAAGCTGGAGAAAAGCCACTCGTGCTGGCAAATATTTAGAGCTTTGGGGAGAGGGAGAATATGAGTGTGGATTGGGGGTGGGAAGGAGTAGGGGGGGGTGAGGAAGGAGCAGTGCTAAGGTTCTCTGTTTGAGGTGGAGTCCCTTCCGAAACAGGCTGTGTCTCCTGTATTGCACAGAGAGCCAAACCTTCCAAAGTCATCTTGATTAACCGCCATGGAGTTGCAGCTACTGGAGGCATAGCACATGACAATCCTTTACGCTTCCCCATCGCAAAACGGGTAAGGTAAAAGTCGGTTTTGTCCAAACTCCATTTAGTAGTGAAGCTCTCCAGGTGCGTTTGCTCCCAACACCATATTGACCCCTGCATAAGATCTATTTGCAAGCATTGCTTTCATTGTATGCAAATAGATCTCATGCATGTTCATTTGGGAAATCCAGAAAACCTGACCCGGCAAGGGCCAAGGTTGGACGCCTCAGTTCTTCATGTTCTTATAGAAAAGGACAAAGCCTTTGGAAATATGGTACCCAAATTTTGGTGTCCTGTTACAAAATTGCTTCTTAAATTAGTGCATGCTAATTCTCACATTAATTGCCTAGAATAGAAAAATCTGTGGCTCGAAGGTACATGTGGTGCTGGCAGTCAAGCCTGTTTGAGAAAAGGCAGGGTGGCGGCAATGAAAGAGATGCTTCCATCGCTCTGCTA